>NW_016804136.1:2881-36927 GCF_001698545.2 Rhinopithecus bieti | reverse complement strand
AAAAAAAAAAAAAAAAAAAGAAGACACTGGATGGAGGATGGCAGGAGTCCCTGTTATTCGGTCATGCCAGATTGTTAATTTGTTTCCACCCACTCTGTTGACTGTAGGCAGAAGAGCCATTTTTATACCAGATAATCCCTTTGCAAATGAGCAGACCATATTTTTATGTGGCATTAGGTGGAAGGATAGGACTAGGGTGAGGCGAATGAGGCACTTGTCTTGAGTACAAAATTTTAGGGAGCTCCAAAAATCTCTGGAGTTAAAATCAAAACCATTTAAAAATCATTTGCCTTTAAATAGTATTTCTCTTGATTTATGAGGTTTTTCATCTCCCCTTAAATATTCCCAAGTCCGGTTGAATGAAACTCAATCTGAGATATTTTTTTAAGCCCCCTTTAAAATTTCTATTTCCTAAACCAAGGTTGTTTGAGGTTTGCACTTTTTCTTGAATATAAGATTTATCTTCTATAACTGTTTCACTTTAAATTTATCCAAACATAGATAGGGGAAATAGCAGGCTAGGTTTTAAAGGCAATAGTGATAATTCAAGGGATAAAAAGAGTTAAATGAGTGGAAGAAAATACAAAGGGAACGCTGGGGAGAAAACCTAAGTAGAGTTTTCTGATCATAAAAGTAGTAATTGCTCAATTCTTCTTATGAAATTTGAAATGTATAAATGTATAAATTTTAGAAAATTGTGAAGAAAAAAATATTACCTTCCAAATCATCTTTACTGCCAAAAAGAAAATGTGTTAGTAAATATCTTTACATTCTCTTTGTATCTTTCTTCCTCATTGCCTTTTCCTTCTACTTCATATACTTATCTATTTTCAAACATCTATCTGACACATACTAATTTTATGTACACAGTTGTATATACTATTGTTTACACTCAATATGTTTGCCTTTGGTTTATTTTTGCTTAATATACCTGTGTCCATATTGAAGTTTTATTTTTTAGGGTCACTTTATTTTCAGCTCTGCTTTTTGGGTATGTAGCATGTAGTCAAGAAATTTTTCTTTTAACAAAATGTTTAGGCTATTTATGTTTTTGTTTTGTTTTGTTTTTGAGACAGAGTCTCATTTTGTTGCCCAGGCTGGAGTGCAGTGGCGCAATCTCGGTTTGCTACAACCTCTGCCTCCTGGGTTCATACCATTCTCCTGCCTCAACCTCCTGAGTAGCTGGGACTACAGGCGCCCGCCACCACGCCCAGCTAATTTTTTGTATTTTTAGTAGAGACGGGGTTTCACCGTGTTAGCCAGGATAGTCTCCATCTCCTGACCTCGTGATCCGCCTGCCTCCCCTCCCAAAGTGTTGGGATTACAGATGTGAGCCACGGGGCCCGGCCTAGCCTATTTATGTTTATGTTAACTGTTTGTTTTCTTTCTGTCATATTTTTATATTTGTTTTTTATTTTGTCTATTGCTACATGAATTTTACATTTCTCAAATGATTTTTTAGTGTTTTTATTTTTACAAATGGTTTTATTTAAATTTTCGAAAGGTAGTGCTGAATCTATATGTATTTAACTATTGCTATCAATAATGAAAAAGCTTTAATGTTTCTTTTCCTAGCAAATATGAAATAAGTCAATCTACTGTCACAATAAAAAAAATGAACAAAATACAAAAACGAATGCCTTTCAGGGCAATGGACACAATATGTAATAAAGGACAGTGATCCCTGAGAGGAGATCTGGGAAACAACATTAGCC
Organism: Rhinopithecus bieti; assembly: GCF_001698545.2. Classification (NCBI taxonomy): domain Eukaryota; kingdom Metazoa; phylum Chordata; class Mammalia; order Primates; family Cercopithecidae; genus Rhinopithecus; species Rhinopithecus bieti. The sequence continues at coordinate 35,212 of NW_016804136.1, read as the reverse complement.
CTCTGATTGACCCAACTTTGTGCCTTGAGAGTTTCCAGGCAGTGGGGTAGGGATGGCGAGCCCAGGCAGAGCCCAGTGGACATTACTTGTTGTGCAGGCAGAGCTGGAGATTTGGACAGTAAGAGCAGCTAGAGTTCACAGGGCAGAATACAGGACTCTGGAGATCTGCAGAGCGACCCCTCAAGTTTTCTGTAGATTACTGATCACTGCATGCATATGAGAAAACTACTTGAGGCTGGTGAAATAATCACTTTAAAGAGTAGAAACCACAGTACTTAATGCTCATGCAGGGATAGAAACAGTGTCTATTTCTACTAACCAGGCTGGAAAAATCTCATATTTAATTGGAGTATTGGGTAAAATACTTTGAAGTGTCTTGTTTCCATGGTAAGGAAAAATTAGCACTGGACTAATTCTAGTTGAAATCCTGAACATTAGCATTGCTAAATGTTCTGCTCCCAGAAGTCCAGAAGCAGTGCCTGTTTGTACCAGCCAGACTGGCAAATCTCGTAATTCATTGGCATATTGGGTAGAGTACTCAGAGTTTCTTGCCTCCATAGTGGGAAAAATTAGTCCTAGATATTATGTGATAATTGATTACATGTAACCAATCTTCGAAGCAAGATTTGAAATGTTCAAACTGTTTCCAAGTAATTAATCTTTGTCCCAGAAGAAAACTAAAAAATATGTATGAGAGTACAAAAGTATCCAGTACTCAACAATATCATATCCAATCAAAATACCTTGCCATTGGATAAAAAATTATCAGATATCTAAAAACAGGATAACATCAACTTTAATGTTAGAAATAAAATCAGTTGATTTCACACTTAACCAGATGTGACACAGATGTTAGAATGAGTAGACAATGGCATCAATCACTATAACTAAATTACATAAAATTAATAAGTAGAGACACAGAAGATATTGCAAAGACCCACATTTAACTGCTAGCCATAAATATTACTAGATTTGATATAAAAATAAACTGACTTGGATTAATGGTAGACTAGACATCCCAGAGAAAAATATTCATGATCTTGAAAACATATCTATGGAAATAGTTAAAATAGAACATACTGAGAAATAAAAGAATTTTTAAAAAGAACCCAATAGCAGTGAACTGTGTGACAACTGGAAGCAGCCTAATTGTGTATAATTGGATTTCCCGAAGGAGAGATAAAAGTGGGAAAAGAAAATAATAATTGAAGAACCGATGCCCAACATTTTTCAAATTTTATGAAAATAATAGACTTATACTTCCAAAGATCTCAATAAACCACAAGCAGAAGAAACAGAAAAAAAGAGCTATACTAACAAGCAGCAAGATGCAATTGTTCAAAATTATTGCTGAAGATAACATCTTAAAAATAACTAGAGAAGAAAAAGACATGTTGTACAGAAGAACAAAGATAAATATGAGCAAAACAGATTTCTTGGTGAAAACAATGCATGTAGAAAAAGTGGAGCAGTATCTTTAAAGTACTGAAACTAAAACAATAACAAACAAAATCCCGCAAAAGTGTCAACCTAAAATTCTACACCCAACAAAATATATTTCAAAACAAAGGCAAAAGACTTTCTAAGACATGCAAACTCTTAAACTAATTCATGGTCAGCACATCTGCATTGCAAGAAATAAAGAAGTCCTTCAGACAGAAGGCAAATTATATCATGTGAAAAAAATATATATATGGAATGGTAACTACATGGGTCAATAGGTAAGATTTTAAAGATATTGTTTAAATAGCTTTAAAACATAAACGACTTCAAATAAAAATTATCACAATGTAGTGTTAGGTTAAAAATATGAAGAAGTAAAATACCTGACAACAATACCTGAAAAGTCAGAAATGGAGGAATAACATTACACTATGTAAAGTTCTCATTTTATACATGGAATGATACAATATCCCTTAAATTTAAATTGGAATAAATTAAAGACATAGGGTCTAGATGCTAAAGCACCAGTAGAATAACAACACCAAAATTAAACTGTAAAATTTATCTCTACCTTTTGGCACTGTAGAATTGCTATAGCTACCATTTTGTTTGATTTGTAAAAATTGATTCTGACATCTGGCTAATTATGGACCAATATTCTTAGTTTCACTTTTTTGTTTGTTTGTTTGTTTTTGTTTTGTTTTGTTTATAATTCAATAGATAGGGACTGAAGGGTGGATCTAGTCTGCTATCGAGATCCCCAAAGTCTAAAACTACTTATGAAGCATTTGTTCTTTTCCCTTGCTTTTCTATTTGAAAATGTCATGTTATACACAGAATGATTGAAAACAGCTCCTAATTCTTTTGCAAGTGCTGCCAGAGAGATGTCACTATAAAGGTCCCCTGATGGAGCTGTTAAAAAAGTTGTATTTTTTTTTTTTTCTATTTTTATAATTGGTAGGAACCTCACTGTGCCAACACAGAGTTGGTGGATGGCTATATATTTTCTCTGAAATGGAAGTTATACTAAAGACACAGGCTTCCAATTTTGTTGTCAAATTTCTTTCTGTTTTTTGTTTTTGTTTTTTGTTTTAATTGAGATGGTGTCTCACTCTGTCACCCAGGCTGGAGTTCAGTGGGGCGATCTTGGCTCACCGCAACTTCCGCCTCCCGGGTTCGAGCGACTCTGCTGCCTCAGCCTCCCAAGTACCTGGGATTACAGGAGGCGCCACCACACCTGGCTAATTTTTGTATTTTTAGTAGAGCCAGGATTTCACCATGTTGGCCAGGCTGTTCTTGAATTTTTGACCTCAGGTGATCCTCCCGCCTCGGTCTCCCAAAGTGCTGGGATTACAGGCGTGAGCCACCATGACCGGCCAAGCTTCATTTTTATGACTTGTAACAAATTGGAATAGACATTATAGACTTGTAAGGAGCTAAGTATAAGTTTCTTGATTGCCTCCAACTGACATGCTACACACATTTGAAAAACAAAGCCATCATCATCCTCAGCACAGTCTCCTAATTCATTCCTAAACTTCCTTTCAAGGAAACGAGTTTATGCTGAATAATCATTTTATCTAAACCATTTGAAATCTCTCCTGTTACAAATGGCACTTAACAACCATTCCTGAGACTTCAAGTTTCTCTAACTCATTTTTTTTCCTGCAAAGATTGACTGATCACCTACTATGTTCCAGGTGAAAATCTCATTACAGAAGACTCAATGATGAAATAAGCTATTATAATAACAAGGCCACTCCTGTCATGGAGCTCACATTTGACTGAGGGACACAGGCAATAACATGTAAACAAATACAACAATTTCACAAATTTTAAGTGCTAAGAGCAAAGGAAGGCACCATTTCCTAGGATCCCTTGTGATGGGATGACTGGAAAGAAGGCACCATTAGATGATGCAGCAACAGATGCCTCCCCAAGGAGATTAATTTTGCAAGGAGCCATTCAAATATAGATGGGAGAAGAGACTTCCAGGTAGAGGAAATAGCAATGCAAAAGTTCTAAAGCAGATAAAATTTGGTGTGTTCAAGGAACAGCAAGAAGCATTAGGCTGAAGCATCATGAGAGAAGAAGACCTAAGTCATGGATAAAGTCCTGAGGGCAGAGTAGGGTCCTTTGTTCATGATAGCGATTTGGGATTTAAGTGTGATCAAAAACCTTTTGAGGACTTTAAATATAAGGTAGTGATAATCTGATTTACAATTTTGAAAGAGCACTTTAGATGCTCTGTGGGAAAATGATTAACAGGTGGAGAAAGTCGAATTTAGAAGCAGTAGTTCAGAGGCTATTGCAGAACTCTGTGATGCAGGCTTATGTAGCACTGGAAAAGGGGAACAGCGGACAGATGAAAGGTATATTTTGGTGGTAGTGCTGTTAGCATCTGGTATCTAGAGAATTGCTGTCACCTGAGAATAATAGTTACCATTTATTTTCCAAACAATATTAAAGAGAACTTTTAAGAAAAATATTTGTTTTCCCCACTAATTTGTTTTATATTCTGTATTATTTTTCCATTTAAATCCAAACAGTGTTCTTTTATAACCCTTCATTATTTTCTTAATACTTTCATGCACAGTGTTCCTTTAATCCTTATCCCATCCTTGGGAGACAAACAATGCAGATTTTCTTATTCCAGTTTTTATTAAAAAACTGAGCTTCAGACACTATAATGTGACTCACTTAAGATTGCCTAGCAAGTCAAGCTGTAAATTAGGATTCAAAGCCCAATTCATCAGGCTGGTTTTCCTACAGTACAGCACTGTTGAGCACATAAGAGATGGATCTGATAAAAGGGTCTCCATTTTACCCCTTTCATTTGCAGTTCTTTAGGAGTACCTCATCCCCCTTCATATCATCATGGAATAGTTCTTTGGTGGCAGAGTAGAGAGGTATATTTTTTTCTTCTACTTCTAATTGTCAGAGTTACGAACACACTGAGACACGGCATTTTCCTCATTACTTAGTGCCATCATGACGTGGTCAGGAACTCATACTGTAATGATGATTGGGGAAGAAGTTACAGAAACAAGAGATCCATAGAAGAATGCACCATTATGGTGCTTTGGAGCAGTGAGAACACTCAACAAGGAGAATTAAGAGTAATCAGTGCTTACCCAAAAGCCATGATGTACACAAAAGATGATGGTTATGAGAAGGAAATTAAAAAAGCAAAGGTGAAACTCACTTTAATAGTCAAATTACCTTGAAAGAAGTTAAAATTTGATGACTGTAGCCTATCATTCAATACAGTTCATCTACTCTCAGATAATCTGGTACATAAAATCCCAAATTTCCTCCAAATTTGAATGAGTTTGTGAACATATCTTTATTTTACAGAGGATAAACCTGCATCTTTTTTTTTTTCCAGAAAGTGTGCTAGTTTGAGTAGAATAATAAATCATATGGTATTTTATAAATCATATGGTATTCTGTCAAATGTATTATTAACTTTATTATTATTATTATTATTATTATTATTATTATTATTATTTGAGATGGAGTCTCTTTCTGTTGCCCAGGATGGAGTGCAGTGGTGCGACTGTGGCTCCCTGCAAGCTCCACCTCCCGGGTTCACACCATTCTCCTGCCTCAGCCTCCCAAGTAGCTGGGACTACAGGTGCCGGCCACCATGCCCAGCTAATTTTTTTGTGTGTGTTTTAGTAGAGACGGGGAATTTTATTATTTTAAAATAATTCAACAAATAGTTACTTAGTACCTAAGCACAGCACCTCAATGAACGTAATCTACTCTTGCTCTCTCCTTCCACTCCAAAATTGCTGGCCATCTGGCTGTTCCTGGAACATGCCAGGCATACATTTTTCTCATAACTTAGATTTAGCCTATTCTGTTTCCCCTGCCTGAACTTTCTTATCCCAGAATCTTATTTCATTTATTTTCTCACCTCCTTCAGGTTTTCCTCAAATGTCACTTTCCCACAGAGGCCTTCTCGAGATATCCCATGTAAAATTCCAAACTCAGCTTTGCCTCCACCACTACCATAACACACACACATTTCACATCCTCCTGTCTTCCCAAAAACGTAAACTTCCTAGGGGCAAGGATTTTTGTTTTGGTTGTACCTTCAGGACCTAGGACACTGCTGATACACAGCAGGTAATATTAATAATATGTTTTGAGAAAATGAATGAATGAAATTAATCCATGCACCCACGAACTTGCAGTCTAGACTGGAAATTTCTATGTCATATGATCATTGTTATGGAAATGTTAGCACAGGATGTTATGAGCACACGGAGTTTGAAAGTCACAATAGCGATGGGGAAGACAGCTGAAAGGAGATGTTACTAAACTGATACCCAAACATTAACTAGGAATTAGGTTTAAAAAAATACATGGATTGAATTGTAAACATTTGACTTAGATTTGGTCATGGCCATAAAGTCAGGCATTACTGTCTATCTGTACGCAGAGCTAGAGCAATAGCTTTGACAAGCACACATCCAAAAAGTAAAAGTTAATAACTAAAAGGCACCTTTTGAGTTATCATGAGACATTATCACATTTAAACCCCTTGAATTGTGATATTTATATAGATGAGACACTGATATAAACTCATAAACTCATTTTTGAGCTATTAGTTCATAAAATTGCTGTTTGCTTTTACTTGACTTTGATTCACAAGTTTATCACTCAAGAAAGTTTCATTTCTCTTCTATCCACTTATAATTTCTGTTATATAGAACATAGGTGTGTGATGACAGCATGTATTCAAAGTTGAGATTCACATTATATTATCTACAGATTTCTTCAGTATTTGTTTTAAATCATTTATTCATAGCCATTTATTATTAAACAGCAAGTAGCAACACTGAAATAGCAAATATAAAGGTGATACACATTTAGAGCAAGATTGTAAATAAACTATTTGCTATTATTGAATTCTTCACCTTACCTATTTTGCATGTTAACAGGGAAACCACTGGTTCTTAGCTAAAAAGGACAAGAATGCTTCCTGGATTAAGTGTCTCCAGGGAGAAGTAAAAAAATGATCTCTCATTTCTGGCTCCTACCTCTCTGTAGGGACTGCACTGTTCTTCATGGCAAAGGCAGAAAACAGAAAAGTCTTGGTTATGTAAGTGCATCTTCCAGTAAAGAGTGAAATGCTCTTTTACCAGGGGTAAGGGAATGATGTTCCAATTTCTGCCTAAAGAAACAAAGAGAGCATGCCCTTCTACAGAGAGCATTCTAGCTGTATGTTGCTCACTCAATGTTGCTCCTCCACTCAGCTGGTTTCCCTGGTAAATTGGATCGCCCCTAGCAACCTCAGCTTCTTCTCAAATTGTTATCTTTTGCAGAGTTGGCAGCTCTAAATCTAAGCTCATATAGGAACAGGACAGCATTCAAATAGAAAACACAGCAAAAGTACAATCATACCTTTAGCATTTTATTACAAGTTTCAGTAACTACTTTTTCACCTGACATTCAAATGATGATGATGATTTTTTTTTTTTTTGGAAAAGTGGTTCTCATCTCTGTTTGCACTTTAGAATTACCTGGGACACTTTAAAAAATAGCAATGCATAGATTCTTCCCCAGAAACTTGTACTACTTGATCTGGGTGTGACCTGATTCCATTTTTATTTCTTTGACATGATCAACCAACATTAATATGAGTGTGTGTGTGTGTGGGTGTGTGTGTGTATGTGGCAGAGGGGTCAACTAAGACCCAGGTCAGAGCACTTGGCTTTAAGATGCAGACATTACTACCTTCCACACACATAGCCTTAGGCGTATCTCTTGGCATCCCTAATCCTTAGTTTGTCATCTTAAAAGTAGAAATAGCGGTATCTACCTCTTCTTTGAGTGAAAGTTTGCTTGTTGGAGTCAAATAAAAAGATAGCTTTTAAAATACTGTGAAAGTACATTAAAAATTGTATACATTTAAGGTACAAATGCAGTTTTGTTACATGGATGTGTTGTGTAGGAGTGACAGCTGGGCTGTATAACATACATTTTACCCATTCAGTAATTGGTCATTCCTCAGCCCCCTCCCACCCTTCAAAGTCTCCGATGTCTGTTATTCCACACTCTATGTCCATGTGTACACACTTACACTTAAAATTATTTGTGTATTTGGCTTTCAGTTTCTGAGTTGTTTCTCTTAAGATAATGGCCTCCAGTTCCATCTATGTTGCTTCAAAAGATATGATTTCATTCTTTTTGTGGCTGAATAGTATTCCATTGTGTGTAAATGTCACATTTTCTTTAAGCATTTATCTGCTGATGGACACTTAGGTTGATTCAAAATCTTTACTATTGTGAATAGTGCTGTGATAAATATATATGAGCAGGTATCTGAAAGTACATTTTAAAACATGCTGCAGTAGCTATTTGTTACTTTTTGGCTGCCTGCCATCTATTTTAACTTGGGACAACCAAGAAACTGTACTCCACTTCCACACATGAACAAAACCAGCCAATTGGAGTCCCTTCCCAAAAGGTTGGAGAGTTTCAGTGGTTGCTTTTCCATCCAGTCCTAGTGGTGGAGCTGTGATCTGTCTGCCTTAAGATCCTAGTCAATGCCTTACTCCCCAACCTGCAGAGATGCCCTGCTGCCTCTGAACTCCATAACTTCTTTCTCCATCTTCTTTTTGGCATTACATCATTGCAACTATTCTTCTCTATGCTAAACTAAAATTGTTCAGCCTTGACCTTTAACAAATATCTCATTTCCTTGATATTTCCATGAAGACTCAGGTTCCCTGCAGACTCAGGTGGTCTGGGAAGAACTGGGAGAAGGTGCTACTCTGCTCACCCACAATACCTGCTGTCTGACTTGACTTGTTCTCATTTCCATATTCTTCTTGGGCTCCTTTGAGAAAATGATCTTGTGCCCCTTTTCATAATATACATCCTTTTCTTAAGAAGGCCTAGGAAGAGAGATAATAATCTCTTAAAAGCAGAAATACTATGCAGCCATGAAAAAGGATGAGTTCATGCCCTTTGCAGGGTCATGGATGAAGCTGGAAGCCATCATTCTTAGCAAACTAACACAAGAACAGAAAACCGAACACTGTGTGTTCTCACTCATAATTGGAAGCTGAACAATGTGAACACATGGACACAGGGAGAGGAACATCACACACCAGGGTCTGTCAGGAGGTGGGGGGCTAGTGGAGGGATAGTATCAGGAGAAATACCTAATGTAGATGATGGGTTGATGGGTGTAGCAAACCACCATGGCATGTGTATACCTATGTAACAAACCTGCACGTTCTGCACATGTATAGTTAGAACTTAAAGTATAATTTAAAAAAAAAAAGAAGTCAGAAGGAATGAGGAACTTCCTTGGTATATGACATATTCAGTTAAAGAAGGAGGGCTGCTGGTTCCAGCCTTGGATCCATCACTGGTTAATCATGGACAGGTAATTTAACCCCTCTGTTAAATTATGTTTATATCTGTAAATGAAACTCAGAAGTTTGTTGTGTTAAACAGTTGAGAGTGTTATAAAATAAGTACTTACAGATACCAGAAAATGTTAAATGTTGATAATGGTGGTAATGGTTGTGATAAAAAAGAAGACACTAGGTTGTGGATTTAATTTGAAATATATATGTATACTATAAAAAAGAATTATATGTTTATATGTAACATTTTATTACATAAAACATATTTAATAAATATATAATATATACTATACATATATCATATAATATATACTGTTTTATTTGTGTTTTAATTACATATAAATTATTATATAATACACATAATATATGTTAGTACATATTATACACTAATATTTTTTCTATAGCTATTATTATTATTATTATTTTTTTTTTTTTTAGGACGGAGTCTCGCTCTGTCACCCAGGCTGGAGTGCAGTGCCGGACCTCAGCTCACTGCAAGCTCCGCCTCCTGGGTTTACGCCCTTCTCCTGCCTAGCCTCCGAAGTAGCTGGGACTCAGGCGCCGCCACCCTCGCCGGCTAGTTTTTTGATTTTTTTTTTTTTTTTTTTTTTTTGAGACGGAGTCTGGCTCTGTTCGCCCCGGCTGGAGTGCGGTGGCCGGATCTCAGCTTCACTGAAGCTCCACCTCCAGGTTTACGCCATTCTCCTGCTCCGCCTCCCAAGTAGCTGGGACTACAGGCGCCTCCTCGTCGCCCGCTAGTTTTTGTATCTTATAGAGACGGGTTTCCCCGTATTAGCCAGGAGGTCTCGATCTCCATGACCTCGTGATCCGCCCGTCTCGCCTCCAAAGTGCTGGGATTACGGCTTGAGCCACCGCGCCCGCCGTTTTTTGTATTTTATAGAGACGGGGTTCACCATGTTAGCCAGGATGGTCTCGATCTCCTGACCTCGTGATCACCCGTCTCGGCTCCAAAGTGCTGTGCTGGGATTACAGGCTTGAGCCACCGCGCCCGGCCTATAGCTATTATTTTTAATTGATTGCAATAGCTACTTCAGTTGGCCTGAAAGCAAAAACACTGCTGATTATTCAGTGCCCAAACCCTCTCAGAAGACAGTCAAGACACAGAGCTATGGATTGCTATGAACTTTTCTATTTTGGGGATCTTTTCTTCCTCTAAGGAAAATCATTTATTTTGTGCCAAGGAAGATTTACGGTTAGTAAGCTGTGGTCACCTTACTTGAGAAAACTGTTTTTCTTTCCTACCAGTGTTACACATGTACTGTGCTTAGGCACACACAGGCACACACACACGCGCACACACACGCGCGCGCACACACACACACACAAATCTGGGTTAATCAATGCTAAGTCTATTGCAAGCATATAAAGCAAAATGCTTCAGCATCATCTTTGAAAAAAATTCATTGCTATCCTGCACACACATGATTGTCAACTTGTTCTCACACAAAAGCTTTGCTTTATCTGCTGTGGAGTTCTGTTTAAAGAAAGTAAAAGGACGTGTCTTTAATTTTCAGCTTCCATGAGTTTCAACAGTTTTTGTTGATTCTGACGCCCACCTGGAAAGAATATATCTTGTATTTACCTCTGGGCAGAACATGTACTGCAAGAATCTATCTGAATTTGAAAACAAGAATGTGTAATGGGGTTATTAGTGGTGAACTGCCTCCACTTCTCCTGGTATTTGGCCTGGGTCAAGTATTTATTGATTCTGGTTGCTGTTTGACAAGATGGTGTTGCAGTTACAGAGCAGACATTGTTAGGAGTGTGGGATACTTGAGGACGCGCTGAGAGGTTCTTTTGTTTGAACTTTAATTGGAAGAATAAGGCAGTGTATTTAGGCATTTGGGGCATGTGTAATTTCCTTAGGAGAAGAGTAGGAATTCTGGGGAGGAAAACAGATTATGGGATTGAATATGAGGGTTTTTGTGGGCCAAACTTACTAACATTATGCAAATAGCAGAGAGTCAACAAAGGCACAGAACTGAAGGACTCAAGCTCTGGTTGATCTCTCATGCATGTCTACGAACTTATCCAGAAATAACTGCTTTTGTCTCTGTTAGGTGAGTTTGGCTTCTATTATCTTTGAGGCCTTGGACAAGTTACTTAACTACTTTAAAGCTTCAATTTCAAAAGTGAGAGTAGTACCTACAAAGCAGGCATATTTGATGTGAAGGAAGGATTTCTAAAGGTTTTATTCAATTAAAAATGCATATAAGTCAAAATTAATCCTAAAAAGTTAGGCATTGATTTGATTGCATCTGGAGCCAGGCTGCAAGAGTTTAAATTCTACCTCTGCTACTCAGAGCTTGCACATCCCCTTTTCCTTCTCTGCAAAAGAGGGATAATAAGAGTGTTGCTTCATGGAATCTTCTTTTTTTGTGAAAAATAAATAGCCTGATATCTATGAAGTGCTTAATGTTTGGTAAGTATTAGATTTTATTGTAACAATTTTTATTTTCCTGCAAAAGTACCACATCCTCACATGACCAAAGCATAAATGTCATTTAAAATTCTCTAGGCTTGTCTTTTAAATTAGGCAATTCTTCATAATATTTTAAATTGGAAGATATTTACTATATTTGAAATTTTGTAAATAAAGTGAGAATGTGTTGATATTTTTATATTAAACTATTTCATATTTGCATAATTAAAATTTGTGTGATTCTAATTTGTATAAAATGTGACTAGCCCTGTATCTCAGTGGGACGTCATGAGCATTAAATATGTTAATGCATGCCAGTCTCATTTAGCCCACGGCCTGACATTATTAATAATAATGATCTCTAGGCAGTGAGAACTAAGATTGGGCTCTTGAGACAGAAAAAAAATTGCTGTTTCTTCCCCCATGGCATCTTGCAATAATTTACCAGTGCTTGGCTGTCTTTTTAAGCTAGCACAGAGCTAGTTTATACAGAAGCATAAGGGAGGAACTTGGTAATCTTTATCTACTTCTCTCCACATCAAGAAGTGTTTCAGAAAACTAGGGCAAACTTATAAACTCCATCAAACTCTCTTCCAATTCCATACTGAGAGATGCTGATATTTACGTAGGATATCCTCATCTTTTTAACTTCGGCAAAAGGCATGTGAAGTTTAGATCTTAGAGAAAAATACCGTAGTATACGAGAAGTTGGTAAAAAAAAAAAAAAAAAAAGTCCTCGGGGCTCTTGCTTTCTTTATCACATTGCCCCTGACCAATAGATGTCACTTTTAATCATGCAGACTCTAACATCAGATTTATTCACTGAGGACAAAAGTCTGTTGAGGATTTATGCCAGAGCCCTGCCTGTCTCCCCGGAATCAGAATCAAATTTCATTTACCCATCTATCTATTTATGTATCAATCAATCGATTTGTTCTCTTTCTTTTTTCATGTATTCATCAAAAATATTGAATCAATTACATGTTAGGTCCTCTGCTAAGTCGTGGAGAAAAAAATAAATGGGTCATAAACTCTTAGCACACACAGTCTATAGTAAGGAGGACTGACAATCATTCTAGAAAGTAAATCATAGTGAACTGGCAAGAGTGTAGACAGAATGCTGGAAGACTCCTCAGGTCAGAGCCATCTGAGTGGGCTGCTACAGAAATATTCTCTCTCTCCTTTCTATCACTTAGGATGGTTTGGTTTTTTTGAGCATGGAGAGAAGAACAAGGAATCAGTCAATACAGAAATACTCTGAGGAACTTCATCTCAATGTTAAACATCTTGCTTCTGAAACTACACTCTGAATAGTGAGTTTCATTATATAGATAATTTTCCTTTCCGAAGGATAATTAGTTGTCTAGTGATTTCTGACCTGAGAGGCTTGGGACTCAATCATGAAATATAAACCTATATATTTTTTATCTGTGCACAGCTGTCTTTTACTAAGACCCCTGTGAAACGTTGACTTCTTTTCAATCTGGAGACCAAACAACTTGTGTGATTTTCCAGCCATGCCAAGAGTTTTCTTCCTTCCCCCTCCTCTCTTGTCACATAGATCTAAAAAGGCATTTTTAGACCTAAGGGTAAACTAGAAGACAACCTTGCAAATAAATTTCTGGTGCCATGTTTCATTAATACCTTTCAGTGGCAGTGGAAAGGAGTGCTGTCAGAGTGTAATTTCACTTACAAAGTCAAGCAGAAAATGAATTTCTCTTTGTGCCAAGTCTGTATCAGTGAGCATGACTGTTTTGAGCCCAGCTTCTGAAATCAAGGGAGTCAGTTCAGGGAAGCATTAAATTACCACAAAAAGGAAAACAATTTGCATCATTGAAGTGTAATGGGACTGGAGGAAGATTTTCATGTGAAATACAGCCTTTTAAAAAGTTGTTTTATAAAAGACGACTTTAATGCTCTCATAATGCCACACTAGTCATACTTTCCTAAGCAATTATAATGCTACATTAGTCCTAACTTCCTGGATTACCACAGTGTTCAGTTAATTATAACTCAGGTTATAAAATGTGTGACAATATTCCTGTTGGTGAGGAGAAGGTGATTATGTCTAAAAATTGGAATACACTCCAGGTCCCACAAGATCTACTGGAAGGTCAGCCTAAACTCTCCTAAACTCAATTTATTTTCTTTAGACTATGTGTCTTCAACACCTTCACTACCAGCACCTCCCTGACCCCCACTAAAATGTAAGTTCCATTTAAACTTATTTTACAGCATGAAGAATTCTTTCTGGACTGCTACAGAAACTCTTGGTCTTTGGGGTCATATTTTCCTGAGTTAAAAATATCACCTCTGCTATTTTGAGGCTATGTGAACCTGGACAGTTTGTCCAATATTTTAAGCCTCTCCTTTCTTATCTGGAACACGGCAAAAATAGCACCTGTCATATGATTCTGTTAACATCAACTAGGTGGCATATGTAAAATACTAACAAATACTGACAAATGATGCAATTTACCGTTTGAGTCTTTTCCTACCTAAGGGTAAGGTCTATACTTTATAAGCACACTTCAACAGGTAAGAGTTTTGGTCCCCAGAGAATGAGGCAAATGGCTTATGGAGCATCTTTATTCCCTAAAGGACAGATTATGAAAATGTAGAATAAGTGATCAATGTCATGAGAGGGGAATGTGAAAATAAGATCGATTGAGAATATAATGCATTAATGTACTCATTAAAATTACAGTGACTTTTGCAAAATGGACTGATTTTGACCATGTATTTTGAACCATGAGTTTTAATGACCATCTTCAAAGTTGCTGGATTCTAAAACTCTTCTGAGTGTCACTGGATATCAAGGTCCTTCTTTTATCAGCCAGATGTACAGAATTCCAGATTTCAACCAGCCTTTTTTGTGATTTTCTTTCTCCAGTTGGTTTGGCAACATAACATTGGAATAGTTCCAGTTATTTTGGCCTTGTTTTATCTGATTAGTTTGTTTTACTCTCTGTCACATGTCATAAAATATAGACCAAATTACAGTGCCATCACTGTAATCTCTTCTTCACATATGCAGTCATGGTGATATTATAAAAGAATCAATTGAAGAATGATGTTTCTCTGTGTAAAAACTTCAAATGTGTTTCTTTATACTAAGGATAAAATTCAAACCTCCTGTCATAGGAATAAGGCTTCTGCATACCCCTGACCTCATCTCTCCCCGTTGTTTCCTTTAGTCACCACACTCTAGCCCCACTAGTCTTTCCCCTCCTGGATTATTTTGCCAGTCTTGTTCTGGCCTCCAGTCCTTTGCCACCACTGTCTAGAATGGTCTTTCCTAGGACCTCACATGGTCGACTCCTTGTTATCATTCAGCTTCTAGTGCAAGGGTTAATGCCTCAGAAAGCCCTTTAATATAAAGTAGTCACCTCCTCCTTTTCATTCTGTTTTATTACCTTTTTAGAATATATCACTGTGTGAACTTATTTGGCTTATCAATGTATTTTCTTCAGACTATGTGTCTTCAACACCTTCACTACCAGCACCTCCCTGACTCCCACTAAAATGTAAGTTCCATTTAAAGTGAGGGAATTTAGATCTCTACTATTTGGAGCAGTGCATGCTACTTATTCAATGAATAAATAAATGTTGTTGTTGTTGTTGTTTTCTTACTGTAAGCCTTCTTGCTTAGTGTTTTGTCTTCAGAAAGACTAGCTTATAAACATCTGAACTAAAAATAGATCAGTGGAAGAACAAAATTCTGAGTAGCTCTCCCATCTTATACCGCTTACTCTCCAAAATGGTAAAAGGTCTCGAGTGGGAATGAAAAGATGTGAATTATAGTCGATGACCTGGTATGGACCATTTGAAGTGACACATCAGGTAATCGCTTCACTTCTCTAGACCTCTGTTTCTTCATGTATTAATCAAGTAGGTTTTTTTCTAAGATATCTTTCATTTCTACCATCTTATAATTCTAATGGAAGTAACAAATCTGGGAACTCTGATGTTTAGATGTTTATGGAATTTTGCACATGGTTGAGGTTAATGAGCAGATGAACTATTATTGAAATCTCTGAATTTTGCTCTAGGTTTATGTCATAGGAGTTTCTTAGGTCAAATTTTAAGGATATGGAACATACATCTCCATCCTTAGTGCCAGAATGGGAGATGGGAAGCTATAAATTTTACCCAGCATCTTCTGTGTGGAGGAGACAACCAGACTTCACAGAAGACATTTGTAACACAGTTAGCATTGTAACTTTAAACCATGTTACTTACATAAGGTGCAGACAAAAGTACTAGCTGATCAAAGCACTCTGTCTACTTTTCAACTGATGACTCTAGTGTTACATAGATAGACCTTTAAAAGGTGTGAACAATTTTGATACATTCTATAAGACCTGAGTTCTGGTTTCGGTAAGTAGTTGTATGTCCTTAGGCACTTTGGGCTTTAGTGAGCCCATCTTTGAATTACTCCCAAGGACTCCCCATCCCCTGCCAAATTCATGAAAATTGTGATTTTTTTTCTATCTTCTAATTTTTTGAAGTAATATTTACTGTAACACTTAATTTACACATATCCTTAAAATTATGCAAAACAGATGATTGCTCAAAAATGAAAGTGAGTAGAATTTTTAAGAAAAAAATCAATCTTAATTATATCTATTGAGCATATTAGCCTTCTCCAGGGTGGAAGAGAGGTTTAGATGAAAGATACTATAACAAGGCATTTCTTCCTTCCTTTCATGAGAGGAAATTTAGTTTGGTATAGCCGGAATGCAGTACAATTACTGTGGACCAATTGTTCAGTGATCTATATGACATGAATTGTTTATTGATCTATGGAGTAATCTCTTATATGAAATGAGGAAGACAGAACAGAAAACAATAATGTTCAGATTGGGACATGTACACTCCAGAGAAACGAAAATACCTCTGATTTTATTTTAAGTGGAACCAGCAAGGATCCACTGACCATTTCAAGAGAAGCAAAGTGATTAGATACAAATTTTGACTCCATCTTGAAAAAAATATTCAATAAGCTTTTCTTTCACAGTTCTTTATTTTTAACATAACAAAGTGTATACAACCAAATATTTTTATTATCTATTTTGTTTGCTTTTCTTTGTCTTCTTTCACATCTCCTATTTGCATAAAGATTTCTTTATTCTCCAGCCTCTGACTCCTTTGTTTCTTATTTGGAAGATTTTTTGTAATGTTAACCTTCTGCTGATTATGAGTTTTTCACGTAATTGCTTAAATATAAACCTTTCTAATAAAATCTATACTCTTTCCTCTCTCTCCAAAAAAAGAAAATTGCCTATGCTTGCCTAAGCCTCTGCTAAATATCACCTTTAATTTCCTGTCATTGTGAAAAATTATACCTCTTCATTTTATTTTATTAAACCATTTTTTTCTGAAGCACTTAAATGTTTTTGTTTGTTTTCGTAGGTTTTTGGGGAACAGGTGTATTTGGTTATATGAATAATTTCTTTAGTGGTGATTTGTGAGATTTTGGTGCACCCATCACCCAAGCAATATACACAGAACTCAATTTACAGTCTTTTATGTCTCGCCCCCTTCCCACCCTTTCCCCTTGAGTCCCCAAAGTCTACTGTGACACTCGTATGCCTTTGCAGCCTCTTAGCTTAGCTCCCACTTATGAGAACATACAATGTATGGTTTTCCATTCCTGAGTTACTTCACTTAGAATAATAGTCTCCAATCTAATCCAGGTTGCTACGAGTACCATCAATTCATTCCTTTTTATGGCTGAGTAGTATCCCATTGTATATACATATACCTCTTCATTTTGATTTTTTTAAAAAAACTTATATGTAAGTTAATTTAAAAGAATGGTACATTTATTTCATTTGGAATAAAAATATGTAAAGCAGTACATAGTGTGAAGTATTTATTGAATTTTAAGCTCCTAATAGTGAGCTAGGTATATAGTTCAACTCTTTGCTCAACACAACTATAATGCTTAAGTGAAGGAAGAATCGTCTTCAAAAAGCAACAAGACCCAATAAAATATTGATATGGTTAGCGCTTGAAGAGGTGAATCAGAGATGCTTCATCCTGTTGTCATTAAAGAGATAAGTATATTTTAATTAAGCACCTAGTACATGAATTGGAGTCCTTTAGCTCTATTATCTCACTGTTCTCTCTTCATATTTTCTGCCCCTACTTTAAGTCAGGTACCTCAAAGATGGTTGCTTTTGTAATGGGGTCATCTGTGGATACTTAGAGGCCATTTAGAGCAGAGCTTTGCCCCAGATTGGGACCTGAAATAGCTCCACTATGAAAGTGGGTATATGAACTTCATTCAAGCAAGTAATCTAAGTGATCTACAAAAAAATTTTCCATTCATAATCTTATCTTAGTGTCTTGGTACTTCCTTTTCTAACTTTCTAGAATACTCTTCCTTCAGATATTCTCATCTCTTATTTATTTGCTTCATTCAAGTCTTTCTCCAATGCCATTTAAGTAAACAGGCTTTCTCTGGTCATTTTATCTACAAGTGACTCAAAAGAATTATGCAAGTTACTCTGAATACCCAAATTCCTTCAAAAGAAAAAATGTCTTTTGCATCAAGCCAAGTGGTCATGTCTCACTTAGTCTGTAATGTTATGATTTTGTAATTCAAGTTTAATGTTGTTTGGAAAGAGGAAAACCAGACATACATTTGTAATTGCCTTTATCAGCTAAAATCAGGGACGTTCCATTGCAATTTAATTAAATCATTTCATTCTAGATGATTTGCTTATGTCATAATTTACCTTGACATCTTTATTTATTTATTTATTTTTGAGTCAGGGTCTCGGCCTGTCATCAAGGTTGGAGTGCAGTGGTGTGATCTCGGTTCACTGTAACCTCAGCCTCTCAGGCTCAAATGATCCTCTCACCTCAGCCTCCTGTGTAGCTGGGAATACAGGCACAGGCCACCGTGTCTGGCTGACTTATTTTATTTTTACTGGAGATGAGGTCTTGCTATATTGCCTAGGCTATTGAAATCGTTTTAAAAAGTCATATTTAAAGGTTTAATTTTTAAATGATCTTCACAGGAATCCTGAGATGCTGAGATACCACTGTCCCCTATAGTGGAATGTTTTGAAGTCTGGCATATGGATATTTTATATATGATTTATAGATAGTGTATGTCTCAACTCATGAAAAATAGCCTTAGAATCCGAACTGTAGAATATCAAGATACAAGAGTAGTGTGTGTGTATGTGTGTGTATTTTAATAGTCAAGTGAACTCAGTAGGGTTAGACTTGAAGATGGAATTTCAATTACTTTGTCAATGTTGTGACTAACAATACTTTATGGAGGAGATGCAACCTCTCTTTTTCTATGTTGTTGGCAATTTTGAAAGATAACTTTTTACTTCTAAGCTATTATTGCACACCATTGAATACTATACAAACTGATTGTCATGAAATCATTAGCTGGTGCTCTAATGATAAATTGCTGCATAGCAAACCACTCTCAAAACCTAGTGGCATAAAATAACTATTTATTCATTTATTTAAGCTTTTGGATCTGCAATTTGAGCAGGGCTCATCACAGAAGGTTTGTCTCTGCTCCATGTGGTATCCACTGAAACAGTTCCATTGGAGGCTGAGGATCAAGGGGAGGTCAAAGGATCAAGATTACAAAGGATCTGACATAGGAGAGAAGGAAACAACTCTGTACTTTGAGTTGGTGAGATGTAAGACAGGAGTGTGCACTTTTGTTGTTATTACTGTAAGTCATCTAGTAGGATTTGCCTTTTAAACTGTGTTCATGAGCTACTTTGTTTAAAATTTTTTAAAATGTGAAAACTAAGCAGATACTTGTCAATAGTAATAAGTGCCATGATGACCCTAGAAGATGGTAATCTTCAGGAGATGAACTGGTACATATGTGGGTTGAACTTTAGATGTGGTTGGCAGCTGGGGCTTATTAGAGAATGTGATTTTAAGCTAAGATCTGAATTTAAATAAGAAACCACCTATGCTGATGGGTTGATCTGTATAGGAAACCACCATGGCACACATTTTTCTATGTAACAAACCTGAACATCCTAAACATGTACTCCAAACTTAAAAGTTGAAGAAAAAACTTTGCAACCAAAAAAGACCACTCAAGTCATGGGTTTATCATGTTTGAAGAACAAAGGAAAGAAATGTATTAATTTTCTATGGCTGCATAAGAAATTACCACAAAGTTATTGACTTAAAACAACACACATTTAGCATCTCAGATTTTGTGTAGGTCAAGATTCTATCATGTGTACCTGGGATCTCTGCTTAGGGGAATGTCTGAATCAAGGATACTGAGCTGCATTTTCATCTGGAGTTTGGGGTCCTATTTCAAACTCACTGGCTGGCAGACTTTAATTCGTTGCATTGTTTTCTTGCAGGACATTCAGAGGGTTGCTTCCAGCTCCTTAAGGACTGCCTTCAGGTCCTAGTACATGACCGTCTCACAATATGGCATCTTTCCTCTTCAAGGATAGCAAGAGTATCTCTAGTCCACCAATACAGTCTTATGTAATAGTAGGTAATCATGAAATGACTATCTCCTCACATTTGCTGTGTAACATAACCTAATCAAGAAGGTGCCTGCTATCACATCATATTTATAGGTTCTGCTCACACTCAAGGGGAAAAGATTAGGCAGGGAATATATACCAGTGCATAGGAATCTTGGTGGGCATCTTAGAATTCTGACTGTCACAGGCAGTGAGACAGAACTGTAGTGAGTGAGGTACAATATAAAGTCAGAGAGATACCCAGGGGACAGGATATAAAGTCTTCTTGGCCTTGATAGGGAGTATGGATTTTATTGCAACTGCAGTGGGAAGCCAATGAAAGTTTTAACTATTCAGGAGTAAATAATTGATTTGCCTTAGGGATATACAGTACACAAATCCATGAACTGGGGTTTGCTTTATGCATCAGCTGTTAATTATTAATAACTTAAACACTGATTATAAACAAAGAGAAGTTCTAACAAAGTTAGAATGTCTTATTTTGAAATTCAAACTAAAATTTTAAAAATATTTAATTTAAAAATATTTTAATTTACAGAGAATAGTGATTTTCATTAAGGAGTCTGTTTTACTCATATAGAGGCTTAGCAACAAAGATATACAGAATTTGACATTTAGTAATTGCTACATTCACTGAATTTTTTCTCTGCCGTGGGTTTTATATGGTATTTAGTTTTTGACTATGTCATGGATACATTATACCTAGTAGATAAACTTTGAGATCTTTCATGAGGAAAGACTTCTTTTGAAACTCTACATATACACATATATCTGTGACATAACTCCTGATATTGCCCTAACAGGTCATATCAGAGTGTTTGTCTTTCCCTGGCATATGCTCTTTCTATTTGCTTGGTTAAGAACTCAATGGACTTTATTCATAGTTGGCCATTTTAAATTCTTTTTGGTTTGAAGCCCTTGAAAGAATTAAAGGGTATAGGTCATGAATATCAAACTTCTTCCTTAATAAAACTTTATCATTTAAAGTTGCTGTATGCCAGGCAGAATTTATTTGATTTAATAAGTTACAAAAATTATTTTTAAATAATCACCAAATTGGGCTCAACAGAGCCCCTTGCATTTTTCCTAAACAAATTTTCTGTTTAAATTCTGAGATTTATTAAGAACACTGGTTTATACATTGTAAAAGGCTCTCTTTCCCTCTCTCTTTCTCTCTCTCTCTCTCTCTGTACCTTCTCTCCTTCCCATAAACCTGCTTCTCTTCTTCACTGAGGTTAAATGCCTCATTTTACTCTGTAACTGCATATGGCCATAAAATAATTGGAATTTGCTTTTCTTCTAAGAATATTTTAATGTAAATGTAAGACACACATTTTCCTTTTTGCTTCTCTGAATTTGCATTTTGAGCATGGTCAGTTAAAGGGAGAAGTCAGAGTCTGTCAATCCTAATATTTTCTGGCATATTTTATGAGTTGCTGATAAAACATGTAGAATGTACTATTTGGAGTCTTAAACAATACAAGTAAACAACAGTTAGCTTGTATTGTTTCCCTTGCCATACTCTACAGGTAATTCAAATGACTCAAAAAAATTAGAAATCCAAAGAAAAATAATCACATCAAGATTAATCGACTCCCCCTGGCATGTAAAATACATGGCATTACTTAGCTACCCTTAATGAAGCCAGAATGTATCTATGTCATTGTCAAAGACTAAGCACCAGTTAGAACTTCTGGTAGTTGATGATTGCTTACCTTAGTTGCAGCAATTTTAGTAAAATAATTAAATATTTATATATTTGGTGACCCAGGTAATCTTTAGGAAGTGCAAATGAATTTCAGTATTAACTGCCATTTAATATTTACACCTCTTGCAAATCCATTGTGTTTACTCACTTGAAACTATTCTTTTATTCTTTTGACATACCAAATCTGAATCGCATTTAAGACACGTAACTTGTTCCTTTGATAAAATGAAATCACATTATTTTATCGAGATTCTTGGTTAAAAACATGATAGACTTGATTTTAGTGGTAAGGGATCATGTCAAAGCATTACTTCAGATCTGCGTCTTGGTTGTCATTGGTTGGAACCTGCACTGGGTATATTCACCCATAAAGTTACTCTATTTACAAGACAGTTTTTTTCTTCTTTACATTCTGGGTTTATGCTTCATTAGATACATCCGAATCTGATGAAGTTAGATCAATTTTTATAAATTTATTTACATTCCACTTCTTAGCCCTCAGTGTATTTCAAATGTTTGACTTTTAATGTGCTATACTTAATCACGTTCACTGACTCTGTGTGACTGTTTGTAAGACTCATTGTGTGAATAGATGTACACACTCTTAATGTTCTTATTTTTCCATAAGGCAAAAGTTACCACTTTGGCACCAAGTATGCAGGATTCATACATATTAAATGAAAATATGCATAGTTCTTCTGAAAAGACCTTGTTTAACAAACAAAGCACAGCTTCTACAGAAATATAAAGGCTTTTATATCTTTTTTAAACTTTAATTTTAAGGTTTTTTTAATTTTTTTCTGACGTTTGGATGTGGGCATTTAGTTACATAAGTTTTCCTCTTAACACTGCCTTAGCTATGCCCCAGAGAATCTGGTAGGATGTATCTTTGTTCTTGTTAGTTTCAAAGAACTTACTGATTTCTGCCTTAATTTCACTATTTACCCAAAAGTCATTCAGGAGCAGGTTATTCAATTTCCATGTAATTGTATGGTTTTTGAATGAATTTCTTAGTCTTGATTTCTAATTTGATTGTACTCTGGTCTGAGAGATTGTTTGTTAGGATTTCCATTCTTTTGCATATTCTGAGGAGTGTTTTACTTCTGATTATGTGATTTATTTTAGAGTGTGTGCCTTATAGCAATGAGAAGAATATATAGTCTGTTGTTTTGGGGTGGAGAGTTCTATAGATATCTATCAGGTCCATTTGACCCACTGCAGAGATCAGGTCCTGAAGACATTTATTAATTTTCTGTCTCAATTATCTAATATTGTCAGTGGAATGTTAAAATTTCCCACTATTATTGCATGGAGGTCTAAGTCTCTTTGAAAGTCTCTAAGAACTTGCTTTATAAATTGTTTACTCCAGTGTTGGGTGCATATATATTTAGGAGAGTTAGATCTTCTTGTTGAATTAAACCATTTACCTTTATGTAATACCCTTCTTTGTCCTTTTTGATCTCTGTAGGTTTAAAGTCTGTCTGTTTTGTCTGAAACTAGGATTGCAATCTCTGCTTTTTTCTCTTTTCCACTTACTTGGTAGATTTTTCTTCATTGTTTTATTTTGTGCCTATGTGTGTCACTGCATATGAGATAGGTCTCTTGAAGACAGCAGACCAATGGGTCTTGGTTCTTTATCTGGCTTGCCATCCTGTGTCTTTAAATTGGAGCATTTAGCCCATTTATGTTCAAGGTTAGTATTGATATGTGTGGATTTGTTCCTGTCATTATGATGCTAGCTGGTTATTTTGCAGACTTGTGGTTGTTTCATAGTGTCACTGGCCTGTCTTTGTACTTCAGTGAGTTTTTGTAGTTGCTGGTAATAGTCTTTTCTCTCCATATTTGGTGCTTCCTTCAGAAGCTCTATTAAAGTGGGTCTGGCGGCAATGAATTCCCTCAGCATTTGCTTGTCAGAAAAGGATCTTATTTCTCCTTTGCTTATGAAGCTTTGTTTGGTTGGACATGAAATTATTTGTTGGAATTTCTTTTGTTTTAAGGATGTTGAATGTAAGTCCCCAATCTCTTCTGGCTTGCAGAATTTGCAATTGCAAAGGTATGAAACCAACCTAAGTGCCCATCGACCAACGAATGGATAAAGAAAATGTGATATTTATGCACCATGGAATACTACTCAGCCATAAGAAGGAACAAATAATGTATTTTGCAGCAACTTAGATGAGTTGGAGGCCATAATTCTATGTGAAGTAACTCAGGAATGGAAAACCAAATACTGTATGTTCTGACTTATAAGTGAGAGCTAAGCTATGAGAATACAAAGACATACAGAGTGATACAATGAACTTCGGGCACTTGGGCAGAGGGAGGTTGGGAGGGGGTGAGGGATAAATGGTGATATACTGACTACAGTGTACACTGCTTGGGTGATGGTTGCACTAAAGTCTCAAAATTTACCACTATATCATTTATCCATGTAACTAAAAACCACTTGCACCCCAAAAGCTATTGAAATTAAAAAAAAAAAAAGCAGGGATGCCATTGTAAACCTGGCAGATATGCACTATGTGTGTAGGGTTGGGAATTTGGGTGGTGAAGAAACAGCATCTGCTACATATAGTGAGTTATTAATTTGCTCAAATTTGCTGCATGGATTATATATTTGAGCCTCACAGATGATTAAAGACTATAACTGCATGATATGGCTCCTTTATTTTATTTAAAAAAAATAGATCACCTTTGTACAGAAATTCTAATTAAGTTTATGGAAAAGATTGACTTCAATTATTTTCTAAGATTATTTGCAAAGGGATTTAAAAAACCTGATAGTAAAATGTCTCTTTTCTTAACTGGATCCTATCTTTACTTCCAGATAAACAATATTTAAGATAAAAGATGGTGTTGATTCCAACAATGAGTTTATCATAAAATGAAAACTACAGAAATACTTTCAATACATAGAGGCAGGCTCTCAGGGACAAATAAAACAGAAGAAAAAAAGTAACATACCTCACTAACATTGGGATATAAAGAACACAAAGGAAAATTAGTTAAAATCTCTGTTGCCTCTGAGGCTGAGAAGCAAAAATTTTACTTGGAAAAGATATTGATTTATTATGGCCTTTACATACATAAAACACATCAAATTTTTAGCTGTGAGCAATACTAGTTTCACCATTTGTGCCCACATTTATTTTACATCATTGATTACATCCTAGGTTACAGAAGTGGCCTTTGCTCTTTGTTGGGTATCAGAAGAAAAAAAAAGCATTTCCTGGGAAATTTATGAATGGTAAGGAGTAAAGTACCATTTTATTATTTTTCAACCTTGTAATGTGTGCCCTGAATATCTTAGAGACAATAGTGGAAAAGATGCTTTTCTTCTTCAAGCTAGGATACATTTTAGGAGTGAGGAGCAGCCTGTATGTTTTTTTTCCGATTAATTTTTCTTCCAAAACATTTTCTTCTTAGAATTATTTTTCTGAATAATTTTCAGTTCAACATCTGATTAAGTCATTGGTTTTCATTATCGCCATGCAGTTTTTCCATATTTCTCAACATGAAATTTAACATTTCATGTACTTGGTGGTTGGTTAGTTTTGCTCCTATATTTTGAGACAGGATTTTAAAACATTATTTTATAAAATACTTTAAAGTGTTACAAATGTTTGGAATTATTCATATCTTCATAACTGAAGGGTTCTCACAAAACCTTTTCTATTTGCTAACTCAATTTTCTGTTTTGCATTGGGAGAATTAATTTTAAAAATAAAGGACTTTTCTCAGCACATTACAGGTACTTTTCCAAGTGTAGAATTGTACTTCTTTTCATTTCTTTCATGTAATTTCATGTTCCATGCAAGGAAGTCTAAAACAAACAAACAAAAAAAACACAACAAAATTCTCGAAATGAGAAATCCTCTTCAATAAACTTGGGTCTTCTTTTCTAAAGAAATTATTTCTCAGTATTTGTTATGGATCAAATGTTTGTCATCTTCTCCCCCGTTCATATTCTGAAACCCAAATCCCTAGTATAACTCTGTTTGGAGATAGGGCCTTTACAGAAGTAACTAAAGTTAAATGAAGTCGTAGGATAGCACTGTGATCCAATAAGATTAGTATCTTTATTGGAAGAAACATCAGAGAGCTTGCTCATTCTCTCCCCAGGCACAGGAACAGTGGAAAGGTCACTTGAACCAACAGAGAGGAGACGGACATCTGCAGTTCAAGCAGGGAGCCTTCCCCAGACTCCAAGTCTGTTGGCATCTTGATCTTGAACTTCCAGTCTTCAGAACTGTGAAAAAATACATTTGTTTTTTAAGCCACCCAGTTTATGGTGTTTTGTTATGGCCATCTGAGCAGACTAAAACAGTACTATTTTAATTAAATATTTTATTGAGGTACAATTTGTATGTAACAGAACACACAGATCCTAAATGAGTGGTTCCATGAGTTCTGACATCACCCAAACAACAAGGGCAAGATCATGTAACCATCACTCAAAGCAAGATATAAAACCTTTTCAGCACCCCCACAAAAGATTTTCCTGAGCTTTCCATCAGAAAAAAAATGTTCGTGTACTTTTGCAGGTAGAATTATGTAGTATGTATCCTTTTGTGTCTCCTGTCTTTTATTAAATAAATGATCTTCAGATCTTTCTTTTTTTTTTTTTTTTTTCTTGAGACAGAGTCTTGCTCTGTCACCTGGGCTGGAGTGCAGTAGCACTATCTCGGCTCACTGCAAGCTCCACCTCCCGGGTTCACGCCATTCTCCTGCCTCAGCCTCCTGAGTTGCTGGGACTACAGGTGCCTGCCACCACGATCTGCTAATTTTTTGTATTTTTAGTAAAGATGGGTTTTCACCGTGTTAGCCAGGATGATCTTGATCTCCTGACATCATAATCCACCTGCCTTGGCCTCCCAAAGTGCTGGGATTACAGGCGTGAGCCACCGTGCCCGGCCCAGATCTTTTAAATATTGTTTCATGTGTGAGTGGTTGTATTTCTTATTACTAAGTAGTATTCAACTCTACAAATATCAGTTCTGTTAATGGACATACAGGTTGCTTCCAGTTTTTGGCTTATGTAGATATATAAATCTACTATGAACATTTTCATATAAATCTACTTTGATTTCCCTTGGCTAAACACACAGAAATGAGATAACATCATAGGTTTATATACATGTTTAACTTTAAAAGAAGCTGCCATGCAGTTTGTTAGGGTGATTTTGCCATTTTATGCTCCTACTTGGAATGTATGAGAGTTCTAGTTACTACACATCCATGCCAACATTTGGTATTGTCAATTTTTAAATTTTATACATTCTGGTAAACTATACATCGTTGTGGTTTTAGTTTGAATTTTCCTGATGATAAATTGATGTTGAGTAGGTTTTTATGTGTTTATTTTGTGTTCATTAAAATGTCTTGTCCATTTTTATTGTTTTGTTTGTTTTTTTTTGTTAATCTGTAAGCATTTCAAAATATAAATTTTATATAAAAGTTCTTTATCATATATATAATAAATATAAATATGTATTTGTGTATGCTTGTGTGTGTATACTTTAGTCTGTGGCTTCATTTTTTTACATTGATTTTGATGATCAGAAATTTTACAAAAGGATGAAATGTAACTCATCAACTTTCCTATTTATCATTCATGGCTTTTATGTACTATCTAAGGGATCTTTGCCTATCC
The DNA here is from genome assembly GCF_001698545.2 of Rhinopithecus bieti. Classification (NCBI taxonomy): domain Eukaryota; kingdom Metazoa; phylum Chordata; class Mammalia; order Primates; family Cercopithecidae; genus Rhinopithecus; species Rhinopithecus bieti. The sequence goes on along the minus strand of NW_016804136.1, from coordinate 8,070 downwards.
CATGGGTTGCAAGATACTCTTCAGTGTTTTCTTCTAGATGCTTTATGGTTCTTTCTATCTTTTACATTTAAGTCTATGATTCCTTTCAAATTAATTGTTGTTTAGAGAGTTATTTAGGGATTAAGTTTTAATGTTTTTCAAGATGGATATCTACTTTTTCCGGCACCATTTGTTGAAAATGATTTTCTTTTCTATTGAATTGATATCGTACCTCAATTAAAAAAAAAAAAACACATACACGCATAATAGCTGAGAGTTTATCTATTTCTGGGGTCTCTATTCTGTTACACTGATCTATTTGCCTATCATTATGCCCAAACCCATAGTTTCTTGATTAACTGAGATTTCTAGTAAGTCTTGAAATCAGGTAGTGCAAATCTTTCAACTTTGTTCTTTTTTTTTCTAGTAGTGTAGATTTGTTTTGACAAATATTCTCACCTATTATTTGTCTTAAATATTTTTTATTTTACTTTCTTCTTTAATGCTAGTTTTTACTGAAGATAGAATTTTGGATTGACACTTCTGTTTTCTGTCAGATTTTAAAGGATGATATTCTATCTGGACCACATTGTTTCTGATTAGAATTAAACCGTCACTCATGTAGTGGTTCCCCTGTATGCAAGAACTTCTTAACTTCTTTTTCTATTTTATGATACTTTTCTTTCTTTTTTTTTTTTTTTTTTTTTTTTGCAGTTTGACTATTACATGATTTACTGTTCTTTTTATTTATCTTGCTTGAGGTTTATTTGAGACTATCTTTTTTTTGTTTGTTTTTGATTCCTGGGCCTATTTCTTTGATAATAGTTGATAAATCCTCAGTCAATACCTCCTTAAATACTTATTTTACCCTTGTCTCTCTTTTTCTCTACCTCTGCTTCTCCAAGCATTCCTACGTAGACTTTGGATATTGTCTCACAGCTCTTGTTCTATTTTATTTTATGTTCAGTTTTTTTCTTAATGTTTCACAATGAATAAATTATTAAGTTGTGTGCAGGTGTCTGTATATTTTCTCTGCAATAACCAATCTGCTGTTCATGCTATTAAATGAATTCTGCATTTATTTTATATTTTTATTACTAACATTTGCATTTCGTTCAAACAGTTCGTAATTTCCACATATCTGTTGAAATTTTCCATCTATTCAGGCACGCTGCTAGCTTTAGCAGCAGATCTTTTAATATATTCACCACAGTTATTTTTAAAAAATCATTTCTGATAATTCCAAAATCTGGCCCACCTCCGCAGCTATTTTTATTGAGAGTATCTTCACTTTACCATTTTCTTGATTTTTTATGTGCTCATAATCTCCCATTTTATTCTGAACTTTGTGTGTGTAGAAAAAAATAATTTTGTTGCTCGAAAAGGAGGGCTTCTGGTATTGGTGGCTTGGTTAATCTAAAGCTGCATTTGAGTTGGGTTTGAGTTTTGTTGCAGCTTTAGTTGGAGGCAGTTAAAATGTTTCTGATAATTGAATATAGACTTCTTTTGTAGCAGGGCTTTGGATCTTAGAATCTTTGAGATTCTAGAAATTATTTTGTGTTTTACAACACTGCTGCCAGTTTTCTGAACCACTTATGATATGACTCTGAATTACAGCCTAACTCTTTGTCATCTACTCCCTATCTGGCTATGCTATCTCCAGCCATGCAAGTTTGAATATAATGCATTTGGTGAAGACCTGAAGTGCCTTGGAGAGATTTATCTCAGCTCTATTGCCTGCCCTGAGCCTTCAGAATACTGTCCCATTTATTAAGCGAAAGCTGAGGGAGAATAGTTGGTATACGAATGTGGGCTTGCTCTGTGGTTGGGGCTTATCAGGATTCCAGTTTATCATATCATTCAACATACCATTGTCAAAAATTTGTTAACTTTTTTTTCTAGTTTCTCTTTATCCTTGTTTAGGGTAGATGCTTTCTTTTTTTTCATTGATTTTCAAAGAATAAAAATGGTCATGGAGTGCTTCATTTCTAAGAATGTATTGCCATATTCTGGAAATTGGTTGATGTAGGTTTGTTTGTATCCTCAGGTCTCTGACATGTTTGTAAAAACTATGATTTTACAGCTTATTTAGGTTTTTTTTTTTTTTTTTTTTTTTTTTTTTTTTTTTTTTTAGGATGGAAGCAATAGTAATGTGGGACTCTACTTATCCTTTTTAGAAGTGAAGGTACCTAGCATTTAAAAAACTCAGTTTGAAGACTTTTTTTTTATTACTATACTTTAAGTTTTAGGGTACATGTGCACAATGTGCAGGTTTGTTACATAGGTATACATGTGCCGTGTTGCTTTGCTGCACCCATCAACTTGTCATTTACATTAGATATTTCTCCTAATGCTATCCCTCCCCCAGTCCCCAACCCCCTGACAGGCCCTGGTGTGTGATATTGCTTGCCCTGTGTCCATGTGTTCTCATTGTACAACTCCCACCTATGAGTGAGAACATGCAGTATTTGGTTTTCTATCCTTGTGATAGTTTGCCTAGAATTATGGTTTCCAGCTTCATCTGTGTCCCTGCAAAGGACAAGAACTCATCTTTTTTATGGCTGCATAGTATTCCATGGTGTATATGTGCCACATTTTCTTAATCCAGCCTATCACTGATGGACATTTGGGTTGGCTCCAAGTCTTTGCTATTGTAAATAGTGCCACAACAAACATACGTATGCATGTATCTTTATAGTAGTATGATTTATAATCCTCGGAGTATATACCAGTAATGGGATCTCTGGGTCAAATGGTATTTCTAGTTCTAGATCCTTGAGGAATTGCCACACTCTCTTCCACAATGGTTGAACTAATTTACACTCCCACTAACAATGTACAAACATTCCTATTTTTCCACATCTCCTCCAGCATCTGTTGTTTTCTTGACTTTTTAATGATTGCCATTCTTCTGGTGTTGGATGGTAGAAGAGCAACCCCAAGACACATAATTGTCAGATTCACCAAGGTTGAAAAGAAGGAAAAAGATGTTAAGGGTAGCCAGAGAGAAAGATCAGGTTACCCACAAAGGGAAGCCCATCAGACTAACAGCAGATCTCCAGGCAGAAATCCTTCAAGCCAGAGGAGAATGGGGGACAACATTCAACATTCTTAAAGAAAATAATTTTCAACCCAGAATCTCGTATCAAGCCAAATTAAGCTTCATAAGTGAAGGAGAAATAAAATCCTTTACAGACAAGCAAATGCTGAGAGATTTTGTCACCACCAGGCCTGCCTTACAAGAGCTCCTGAAGGAAACACTAAACATGGAAAGGAACAACCAGTACCAGCCACTGCAGAAACATGCCAAATGGTAAAGACCATCGACGCTATACTGCATCAATTAACAGGCCAAATAACCAGCTAACATCATAATGACAGGATCAAATTCAAACATTACAATATTAACCTTAAATGTAAATGGTCTAAATGCCCCAATTAAAAGACACAGACTGACAAATTAAAAAAAACACATACATGTATAATAGCTGAGAGTTTATCTGTTTCTGGGGTCTCTATTCTGTTACACTGATCTATTTGCCTATCATTCTGCCCAAACCCGTAGTTTGGGGTGGAGAGTTCTATAGATACCTATCAGGTCCGTTTGACCCACTGCAGAGATCAGGTCCTGAAGACATTTATACAGCCAAGAGACATGAAAAAATGTTCATCATCACTGGCCATCAGAGAAATGAAGACGTTTTTTGACTTTATTTCTGTCTCATTTTAGAGATTTACAGTGTAATTTGCTAACTAAAATTTTCTAGCTGCATAGTATTTTTTTTTTTTTTTTACTTTGGCTAACATCCATTCACTGGCTAATATATTCCAATGATTGAAAAATTAGTAGGTGATAATTCTACTTTCACCAACAGTTGTTTACTGGAGCACAGACAATGGCTTAGGCCAGTCTAGCATTCATTTAGAATTACTGTCACTGCATGTAATAGGCTTTTGGTCCTCAACTTTCTAAGATATTTTTATTGAAACTCTTCCATTTTACTTAGATGAACAGTCATCATCTTACTGTTTTAACTATTTTGTTTATACTTCCATTTGACTGTGTTTTTCTCAGGCTTATGAAACTGCCCTAAGGAGTTAAAGAAACCAATGATTAACAGGAGTTTGTGAGTTTGCAGGATGGTACATAAGAAAAGAAGCAGCTTGCTGAAACTCTGAAACCCTCTCTACCTGTAAGATACCAAAACTTGCTGAATCAGCTGGAACCTGTGTGGCCAATTGGAGTCTGTTCAGAACAAACTTGCTGACATCACAGCCCGTTTTTTACTGCATTTTTTATATAAACTCCCCAGAAATGATCACATGTGACCCATGAGGAGGCATAAAGAGATACTGCACAAGCTTGAGGACTTTCCGGGCCCCTTCTTTCTTTCCACTAATCACATGTTTATCCCCAAATTGGCACCCTAACCCTTTTCTAATAAAGGTGGAGACAGACAAATCTGAGCTGGACTCCTGTGTCTTTATTGTTCAACCTACAAAGAATGGCTTTCTTTTTTCAAAAACCTGGTGTCATGGTATTGACTTCTAGCACATTGGACAGTGAGCCCTTTTGCTCAGTAATGCTTAGGCTATTTTAAAAAATTTGACATTTCTTTCATATTTCATCTAAGAAAAATAATCTGCATATATTTCTATTTGTTAAAGATAAAATATGTGTAACTTTACTTTAGAACTGATATCTTTCCTGTACGTTTCTTGTCGTTGCTTCCCTCCAACTATCCCCCTCCTCAGAAATAGGATTTTGTGAATTGCCTGCATTTCATAATTGTGAATGTGTTACCTAACTTCATAATTATTATTTACTTATTAATTTATCCATCTTTTAACAAATGGTAACTGAGCATCCACTATGTTCTCTGCATGTACTCTATGCTTGATATATAGCAGTGAGCAATAAACTCACTGACCTAGATTGGTTCCAGTATATTGTTCTATATTCTTTCCTATTTATCTCTTTCTAACTCAATAACTTTATGTGCCATTTTCCATAGATACTACCAGTACTCCATTATTTTTAAGTAGTACCTTTTGCAGTGCTGAGGTACATTAAAAATGAAAATACTTATTTGGCATATGGACTCTTAAGGGATTTATTTATGTGATGTTGCCCTAATAGACATTCTATCAGGTATGTCCAGCATAACACCTGGAGGATATTCTTTTTTTTTTTTTTTTTTTTTTTTTTT
>NW_016804136.1:0-1333 GCF_001698545.2 Rhinopithecus bieti | reverse complement strand
TATCAGCTTAAGGAGATTTTGGGCTGAGACGATGGGGTTTTCTAAATATACAATCATGTCATCTGCAAACAGGGACAATTTGACTTCTTCTTTTCTTGCTTCTTACTTTTCTTTTCTTGCTTTTCTTTGCTGAAGTTGCTTATCAGGTTCTGTTCTAATACCTAGACATCAGATGTCTTGGGGGATGTTCACCTATCTTCTTGTGAGCCCATGGCATCTTGGTTCTCATTCCTCACTATTACAAGGGGCCATAGTCTGAAAAATTCTCAATATTATAAAATTTTCTTGAAAATTAAAACATGAAGAGTTTATTACTCTGTTTGGCCCAACAAACAAGCTTGCAATATATCAATTCTCTTCTTGATAAAAACAGGATTGGGAGTCACTAAAGCCACATTTTAATATATTTAGGATGTATTAATTAGAGCCTGAGCTGTTTATTTATCAGTGTGGTTTATTATAATTTTTAAGGAGTTCGTATCATTTACCTTTATTAATATCTCATCCTTCCCTAGAGTTTTATCTACTCAATTAATAGCCAGCTGGTATAACTTTTAATCATTTTCTAGTCATGCTGTATATTTAGATTATAGTATGATTGACAGAGGCCTTAGCATATTGGTTGTTTCAGATGTAGTCATCAGCATGGACGAAAGATAGTCTATACTAATGGTTTTGATCTCTAAAATAATAAATAATGTAACAAGTAATACAATAAGTAAGAAAGCTGATTGTTTTGTTCTGTAACATATTAAGTAAAACGTTTAGAAATAGAATTTAACTGTTGTATACCAACACTAGAATACCCTTAGGTAGATTTCATCTAGGTATTTTTTGCACCAAATATGCCAAGTCTCTTCCAGCATTGATTCTGAATATGTGACTTCAGGAGAAGCTCCTGAGATTGGCAGGAGGAATCATTTTGCATGACTCATGACATCCAACAGAGCAGCTGCCACCATGTGTCACTGACACCCTTGCTTAGGTGTTCTTCCTAATCCACACCTATAAGCTTCTCCCTTTCTATTACATCTCTGGGTAGCAGTAAGAGCAAGGTGAAGACCATTTTCCTTGTAGGAATAAATATGACTACATATAAAAGTATAAAATGTCAAGTGAGGCCATCTGTAGATAACTTGAAATTTTTGAGGACGGACAACAAACAAACACAAATTACTGGTTTTAACTTCCAAGTCAGAGAGTTTAGCCCGTAGTTTTTTTTTTTTTTTTTTTTTTTTTTTTTTTTTTTTTTTTTTTTTTTTTTTGGTTGAAGGGGGAAGTAGAGCATTATTTAATTATAATGCCCAAAGTGAAAGTTGAAAAAAAGGAGAAT
>NW_016804135.1:2548410-2562814 GCF_001698545.2 Rhinopithecus bieti | reverse complement strand
TAAATAAATAAATAAATAAGTAAGTAAATAAATAAATAAATAAAAAATAAAAGAAAATACAAAAATTAGCTAGGTGTGGTGGCGCACACCTGCAATCCCAGTTACTTGGAAGGCTGAGGCAGGAGAATCGCTAGAACCCACCAGGCAGAGGTTGCAGTGAGCTGAGATGGCACCACTGTACTCCAGCATGTGTGACAGAATGAGACTCCATCTCAATAATAATAATAATAATAATCTGCTCCAGAATGATCTTTGGGTCAACAACAAAGTCATGATGGAAGTTAAAAAATTCTTTTGAACTGAATGATAATAGTGACACAACCTATCAAAACCTCTGGGATACAGTAAAAGCAGTGCTAAGAAGGAAGTTCACAACATTAAATGCCTACATCAAAACTTCTGAAAGAGCATAAATAGACAATCTAAGGTTACAACTCAAGGAACTAGAGAGACAAGAACAAATCCAAACCAAGCAGAAGAAAAGAAATAAAGATTAGGCTGGGTACAGTGGCTCACAACTATAATCCCAGCACTTTGGGAGGCCGAGGGAAGTGGATCACCTGAGGTGAGGAGTTCAAGACTCGCCTGGCCAACATAGTGAAACCCTGTCTCTACTAAAAATACAAAAAATTAGCCAGGCGTGGTGGCAGGTGCCTGTAATCACAGCTACTTGGGAGGCTGAGGCAGTAGAATCACTTGAACCTCAAACTGGGAGGCAGAGGTTGCAGCAAGCTGAGATCGGATGGGTGAACTCCAGCAAGACTCCATCTGGAAAAAAAAAAAAAAATCAGAGCAGAACTAAATGAAATTGAATTTTAAAAAATACAAAAGATAAATGAAAAAAAAAGCTGGCTCTTTGACAAGATAAACAAAATTGATAGACCATTAACAAGATTAATCAAGAAAAGAAGAGAGAAGATCCAAATAAGCTCAATTAGAAATGTAACGGGAGGTATTATGACACAACCAACCCCACAAAAATACGAAAGATCATTCAAGACCACTATGAACACCTTTACACACACAAATTAGAAAATCTGGAGGAGATGTATCAATTCCTGGAAATATGCGACCCTCCTAGATTAAATCAGGAAGAAACAGAAACTGAACAAATAACAATTAATGAGACTGAAATAGTAAAAAAAAAAAAAAAAAAAAACTACCAAAAAAAACCTGCTAACCAAAAATAGTCCAGGACCAGACTCACAGCTGAATTCTATCAGGCATTCAAAGAAGAATTGGTACCAATCTTACTGAAACTATTCCAAAAAATAAAGAAAGAGGAAATCTTCCCTAAAACATTCTATAAAGCCAGTATCACCCTAATACCAAAAACTAGAAAAGGACATAACAAAATAAAACTACAGATCAATATCCCTGATGAATATAGATGCAAAAATACTAGCTAACTGAATCTAATAGCATATCAAAAAAATACATTATGATCAAGTGGGTTTCATTCCAGGGATAGAGGGATAGTTTAACATATGCAAATCAATAAATGCGATATATCACATAAACAAAATTAAAAACAGAAATCATATGATCTCAATAGATGTAGAAAAAGCATCTGGCAAAATCCAGTATCCATTTATGATTAAAACCCTCAGCAAAATCGGCATAGAAGGGACATATCTCAAGGTAATAAAAGCTATCTATGAAAAACCCACAGGCAACATTATACTGAACAGGGAAAAGTTGAAAGCATTCCCCCAGAGAACTGGAACAAGACGAGGATGCCCACTTTCACCATTGCTATTCAATATTATACTGGAAGTCCTAGCCAGAGCAATCAGGCAAAAGAAAGAAATAAAAGGCATTCAAATTGGTAAAGAGGAAATCAAACTGTCACTCTTCACCGATGATATGATTGTATAACTAGAAAATCCTAAAGATTCATCCAAAAAACTCCTAGATCTGATAAATGAATTCAGTAAAGTTTCAGGATACAAAATCAATGTACAAAAATGAGTAGCACTGGTATACATCACCAACGACAAAGCTGAGAATCAAATCAGGAACTCAACTCCTTTTACGACAGCTGTAAAAAAAAAATACTTAGGAATATACCCAACCAAGGAGGTGAAACACCTCTACGTGGAAAACTAAAAACACTGCTGAAAGAAATCATCGATGACACAAACAAATGGAAACACATCCCATGCTCATGGATGAGTAGAATCAGTATTGTGAAAATGACCATACTGCCAAAAGCAATCTACAGATTTAATGCAATTCTCATCAAAATACCATCATCATTTTCCACAGAACTATAAAAAATAATCCTAAAATTTATATGGAACCAAAAAGAGCCCACATAGCTAAAGCAAGAATAAGCAAAAAGAATACATCTGGAGGCATCACATTACCTGACTTCAAATTATAATACAGGGCTACAGTTACCAAAACAACATGGTACTTTTATACTACATACACGTTATTTTCATACTAGTATAAATATTGTGGCCGGGCGTGGTGGCTTATGCCTGTAATCCCAGCACTTTGGGAGGCTGAGGCAGGTGGATCACCTGAGGTTAGGAGTTCAAGACCAGCCTGGCCAACATGGTGAAAACCTGTCTCTACTAAAAATACAAAAATTAGCTGGGCATGATGGGGGGTGCCTGTAATCCCAGCTACTGGGGAGGCTGAGGCAGGAGAATTGCTTGAGCCCAGGAGGCAGAGGTTGCGGAGCCTGGGCAACAAAGTGGGACTCCATCTCAAAAAAAAAAAAAGAAAAAAAAAAAGGTCTACTTTATAGGCTAGTATAAAATTAATCTACTTTTATAGACTTAGCCAATTGATCTTCAACAAAGCAAACAGAAACATAAACTGGGGAAAGGACACCCTATTCAGCAAATGGTGCTGGGATAATTGGCAAGCCACATGTAGAAGAATGAAGCTAGATCCTCCTCTCTTACCTTATACAAAAATCAACTCAACATGGATCAAAGACTTAAATCTAATACCTGAAACCATAAAAATTCTAGAAGATAGCTTCAAAAAATATTTTCTAGACATTGGCTTAGGCAAATATTTCATGACCAAGAACCCAAAAGCAAATGCGACAAAAACAAAGATAAATAGATGGGACCTAGTTAAACTAAAAAGCTTCTGCACATCAAAATAATTAATCAGCAGAGTAAACAGACAATCACAGAGTGGGAGAAAATACTCACAAACTATTCTTCCAACAAAGGGCTAATAACCAGAATCTATAAATAATTCAAACAAATCAGCAAGAAAGAAAATAATCCCATCAAAAAGTGGGCAAAGGACATGAATAGACAATTCTCCAAAGAGATATACAAATGGCCAACAAACATATGAAAAAATTCTCAACATCACTAATTACAAGGGAAATGCAAATCAAAACTACAATGAGATACTACCTTACTCTTGCAAGAATGACTATAATTTAAAAATCAAAAAATAATAGATGTTGTAGTGGACATGGTAAAAAGGGAACACTTTTACACTGCTGGTAGGAATGTAAACTAGTACAACTACTATCAAAACAGTATGGAGTTTCCTTAAGGAACTAAAAGCAGAACTACCATTTGATCCAGCAATCCCACTACTAGATATCTCCTCAGAGTAAGTCACTATATGAAAAAGACAATTGCATACACATGTTTATAACAGTACAATTTGCAATTGCAAAAATATAAAACCAGCCTAAATGCCCATCAGCCAATGAGTGGATAAAGAAAATGTGGTATATATAATACCATGGAATACTACTCAGCCATCAAAGGGAACAAAATAATGGCATTCGCTACAGCCTGGATGGAGTTGGAGACAATTATTCTAAGTGAAGTAAACCAAACATTGTATGTTCTCATTTACAAGTGGGAGCTAAGCTGTGAGGATACAAAGGCATAAAAGTGATATAACGGGCTTTGGGGACTCAGGGGAAAGGGTGGAAGGAGGGTGAGGGCTCAATAACTACACATTAGGTATAGTGTACACTGCTCAGGTGAAGGGTGCACCAAAATCTCAGAAATCACCACTAAAGAACTTTTCCATGCAACCAAACACCATCTGTTCCCCAAAAAACTTTTGAAATAAAATAAATTTTAAAAAGGAATAAATAACACTTATTTTTCATAAACTCTTTAAGAAAAAAGAAGAGAAATAACCCTTCTCCACTTATTCTATGAGGCCAGTATTATCCTAATTCCAAAGCCACATAAAGACATCACAAGGAAAAGAGAGATAAATATTCCTTAAAAATATTAAAACAAACATCTTTATCAGGTGGAATCCAACAACACATAAAGAGGACTATACACCCTGACCAAGGGGGATCTATCTCAGGAATATAAGGTTGGTTAACATTTGAAGATGAGTTAATGCAATATACTATACTAATATAATAAATGACAGAAACCATACAACCATCTCAGTAAATGCATCAAAAACATCCTACAAAATCCAATATGATTTGGAATAAAGAATAGGAGTAAAGAAATGATCAGAAATCAAGAAAATGTCCTCAACCCCATAAAGGGCATTTATAAAACACTCAAGGGTAAAATCATATGTGATGGTAAATGCTTTCACCCAAAATAAAAAAAAGCAAGACAAAATGTCTGCTTTTACCATTTCTATCAACATTTTACTGGAGGTTCTAAAAGCTAGTGCAACAAGAAACAAAGATGTTAAAGCAACCAGATTGTAAAGGAAAAAGTAAACTGTGTTTTCTTCTCTTTCAAAATTATTTTGGCTATCCCAAGTCCTTGGATTTCTACATAAACTTTAGGATCAGTCAGTCGATTTCTGGGGAAAAAAAGGAAAAGCCAGCTAGGATTTTAATAGGGATTGCATTGAATTTGTAGATCAATTCAGAGAGATGCCATTTTGACTTACATTTTCTTCACTTCCGTGAACTCAGAAGTCCCTCTAACTTAGATCTTTGAATTTTCTCTCATAATGTTTTAAAATTTTACTATTCAACTCTGCTTGCATTTCTTTTGTTAAACTTATTGAACCACCTTGCTCAATTTATTTAGGATTCCAGAACTTTTTTGAGGATTCTTTGAGATTTTCTACATCCTGAATCAAGGAGACTTTTCCAGATAGGGTTCTATCTCTTTTAAAATAATCTCCATATTTGTCATAGTTCTATTATTAGGAGAATATACATTTAGAAATGTTATATCTTCCTTAAAAATTGAATATTTTATGTCGTAACCCTTTCTAACCCTTTTTTTTTTTTTTTTTTTTTGTATGTCAGAGTTTATTTTGCCTGACAGAAATATAACTACCTTAACTTCATTTTGGTTATTTGCCTAGTATATTTTTTCATTTCTTTTTTTAAAACTTTTAATCTTTCTGTGCTCTTAGGAGTTTTTATTGAAGAATTTAGTTCATTACATTTATTGAAAATACTTCTATTTCTGGATACATTTCTGTCATCTTACTTTGTATGATTTTTTCTGCTTTTCCTTTGCTCTACTTCTTTCTTTCCTTTTTTGGCAGGGGAAGGTGGGGATTAAGCTTTTTCTACTAGAAGCTATATATACTATTTCTATTATTTCAGTGGTTATCCTTGAGATGTTCTCATGTATGCTTAATAAAGTCTAGGCTTAGACACTATCTTAGCCCTCTAAATTAATTAGGGAAAAGACTAAACTACTCTAACAAAGATATAGTGGCTAACAAAATGTTTATTTCTTTTTCACATTAAAATCCAAAAGAACAGTCTAGGTAAATATGACAGTTCTGTTCCATTAGATTATTCATGGGCCTAGCCCATCTTATTGCATTGCCATATGCCAGGATGTTGTCCTCATTTGCATGGTCAAAACTAGACTGCTGCCTTGCCTATATTCCAAAGAAAGAAGAAAGAGAGAAAATCAGTACAAATAATTTTCTTAAAAGTCAATGAGGCAGAAGTTGCACAAAGAACTTCTGTCCAACAGAGAGAAATGAGTACATAGCAATACCTTGCTGCAAGTCAGTCTGGGAAATGTGGTCTCTTGCCAGTACCAAGGAAGGAGGGGGAAATAGATTATATACTTGGGAAGAAGGAGAGTCAGTCTTTTGTGGAAAACTAGAAGTCTGGCCATCCAAATATCCATGCAGACTTTTATCCCACACATAGAAAATATTTGCTCCCTCTCTATGGAACATAATGTAATATTCCATGTAGTCCAAAGTCCAAGATATCTAGAGGATGCAAGATTCTCTCTGTTCAGTCCATATGAGGCTTCCCATATGAGGAAACAATATACTGTCCTTGTTCATTCCTGAGCATAGGCTGAACTAGCTTTGGGAAAGAATTTAGTGTATAGTTTATAGAATAGCCCTTCCCAAAAGGCTAAACTGTTCTTGTAAAACAAATGAAAGGCCACCAGCCACCAAGTTAAATGAGAGAGGCTGGAATTCTAAATATTAACAATCATTATTCTGGAGGTCATAAGATTTGCAACTTCCCCTTCCTTTGTATGCCAGTAATTACATCAAAGTTTTATGGGGTTCTTTGGACATGTTTTCTAAGCCTGCCTTTTTCCTGATTTCTCGGCTTCTCTTGAAGGTAACATCAGTATTATGAGCCTAAGATCAGCCTTTTGAGATGTCTTTTCAAATTTTTGACCCTTGACCTAATAGTAGAGAGGATTTCTTGGTTACATCTGGTCTGATATTTTAGAAAAATCCCTACTTATGGCAGCTCCTTTTGCCTTCTAGAGCTTTGTCCTTGTTCACAATCTTCTGTGGCCATAATTGATTTTGGAGGGAGTTTAGGTAGGACAAAGTGGGAATAGATGAATGCACTGTTTTAATAGCCCACTTCTTTGCTGAGGCAGATTTGGGAGGCTGAGGGTTGCTTTAAGGACTGAAAGATCACAGCTTCTCACAAGATCTTACTTATAGACCCATTGGCAGTATAATTCCCCAAACACCTTAGAAGGTGTATTAGTCTGTTTTCATGCAGCTGATAAAGACATGCCCAAGACTGCAAAGTAAAAGAGGTTCAATTGGACTTACAGTTCCACATGGCTGAGGAGGCCTCAGAACCATGGTGGGAGGCAAAAGGCACTTTACATGGCAGCAGCAAGAGAAAATGAGTAAGTAAAAGCAGAAACCCCCTCATAAACCCATCAGATCTTGTGCGACTTACTATCACAAGAATAGCATGGGAAAGACCGGCCCCCATGATTCAATTGCCTCCCCCAGGTCCCTCCCACAACATGTGGGAATTCTGGGAGATACAATTCAAGTTGAGATTTGGGTGGGGACACAGTCAAACCATATCAGTAGGTTTCTGTTCATTTCCTGTTCCTTTATATGCCAGTAACTACATCAAAGTTTTACGGGGTTTTCTCGACATGTTTTCTAAGCCTGTCTTTTTCCTAACTTCTTGGCTTCCTGTCTCCTTCTTTCTCATTCTAATAATGGCTACTTTGAGGCCATCTGAAACAACAGGTTTAGGTTGGAAGGCAACATCCTTAATTTGATCTTTGCAAAGAATTTTCTTCCTTTCTTGAAAGAGGCTTTAGGAAGGTTTTGAGCCATAGTCTTATCTCATGCTATTTCTTATAATACATTACTAAAAGTAACAAGGATATGTATTGACTGCTCTTGCTGCTTTTAGCAAGGTATTATAAGAAAAGATGAGCTAAGGCAAAATATGCCAATTTGCAAGCAGAGAAGTTAGGGGATAGAGAATCCAGAAATTTGAGCCTTACAGGCTGGAAAAGCCAACTGCTTCTGTATCCTAAACAACACAAGAGCTACTGCCTCACTACTAAGCCCTAAATTTTGCTAAGCCAAAATGCCCCTATATTTTAGGTTTCTGTGATTGTAGTACTCCAGTTCCAGGATATACAGTCAGGTGAGCAGTATGCCTTTGCTCTATTTAGTCATTCAGGGACCCAGATGATTCCTTTTATTTTCTTTCTTTTTTGTGTTTTGTTTTGTTGTTTGTTTTGGTTTTTTTGCTCCCCATCCCTTAGAGGCTGCATTTGTATAGTCAAAATTGCTCATGTTTCAAATATCAGGAAGGAGGAAGAGAAAAGTCCAGGGCAAGCAATTTCCTTTTAAGCAAAAAAAGTGAAAGGCACACACATGACTGCAGCTCACATTGATTAGAACTTTAGATATGGCCGCACCTAGTCAAAATGGGAGGCAGGGAACTGTGGTCTCTGACTGAATGGCCATTTACCCAAGAAGGACGGGGGGGTTAGATTTTAGGAGATACCACACCCACAAATTTCTGCCCCCCAAATATAAAGATCTTAGAATATTTTAACTATGGCTAGCCTCTTTCAAAATTTTTTTTACTTTTGTAAATTGCTTTTAATTTTTATGGGTTCATAAAAGGTGTACATATTTTTTTGCTCCAAATTTTACTTTACCTTTTTTTTGAGGACACCCAAGTAGATAATTTTGTTACTTTTATACAATGTTTGTTTAGATTTACCTACATGTTTGCCAATTTATGTGCACTTTTTTGGTATTATATTCATTTTCTAATGTTGTATAACCAATTACTACAAGCTTAGCAGCTTAAAACAATACCCATTCATTAGCTTGCAGTCGGTAGATCAGAAATTTGGTACAGCACAGAAGGGTATGCTCAGAGTATTACAAATCTGAACTCAAGCTGTCAGCTGGACTGAGTTCTTATCAGGGAAGTTCTGGGGAAGAATCTGCTTCCAAGCTCATTCGTTTTGTTGGCAGAATTGTGTTCCTTGGGATGTATGACTAAGGTTCCCCTTTCCCTGTTAGCTATCATCCAGAGGCCATTCTCGGCTCTTAGAGGCCACTCCCATGTTCTTTCCACATGGCCCTCAGAGGTAGTTCAAAGCAATGGACATATGCTTTCCTGGCTATCCAGAGAGTGTCTCTCTTGACTCCTCTTCTGCAACCAGCTGAAGAAAGATATGTAGATGCTTGCCAACTTATGAGGAGGTTATGTCCCAATAAACCCATCGTAAATTGAAAACATAGTAAGTTGAAAATGCAAGAAGATGGAAAATGATGGCTACTAAGGAAATCAAATGCCAGTTCTCCTCAGAAATAAAAGCTCAAACATATGGGAGAATGGACAACCTCTGTATGGAAAACTGAGGAAACAGAACCAGGATCTGCTGGAGTGCCCACAGTAAGAAGTTGGGATGCAGAAAAGAAAAGCAGTGAGTCTGGCAGAGATTGACCCCAAAGAACTTGGAGCCCTACAGAATGGGTAGGTTGGACTGCTTCTCTGCTCCTTTCACCTTGTTGACAATCTGCCAACTGCCAAACTGTTGGGGAGCTCCTCTGCCCTCATGACCCAGGACAATATTATCAGTGGCAATTTGAGATTTTTCCAAGGACAGAGAGTGGCCAGTTTGCATAGGTGTGTCTGCACTCCTCTCAGAGCTCAACTGAGACAGTGGGTGCCACACTGGTTGTATACTCTCGGTAGACCTCTGCCCTTCCTGGAGATTCTCTGCCTCTGAGTCTTCGCACCACTAGATCCCCCAAAAACATACCCCACAACTCACTCTGATTTCAGCAAGCACCCAGGAAGCTGCAGAACCCTGTGAGATCTAACCCTCAGGATGGGCCATCCATAAAAGACGGGGGAGCACAGCTCCCTTGGGACAAAGGAAATGCAAGTGCAGCACCAATCATTGAAGTGGGCAGCACCTATGCCTGGGAACAGATGTGGGGAAGGGGTTATTTACTGCGTTTCCCCGCATATTATTGCAGATACAGCAGTTGTTCTTCTCACTAAAGACCAGCATGCATGCACATGGAGAAAGTGTTTTCATGCTTTTCATGCCAGCTCTACCCCTGCTGAAAGTGGGCCCTGGTAGCTTAGGCTTCCACAAAGGGCAGAGCCCAACTCACCCTCCCTACACAGAATGGCAGCATCCCGGTAATAGAGGCAAGACAAGTCAAAGAGTTGCCTGCTCTGGAGTGGGAAAAGAGGTGCTGCCCCAAGCCCATTTTGATGGTAGCCCTCAAAGGGTGCATCTGTGGCATGCAGCCACGCTGCGGCCAGGATCCAAAGGACAAAATCTTTATGTACCAATGGTTGTGAGCCCTGCAACAGGAGCATAATAAGGAAGTGGATTATGTTCCTGCTGGCTCAGGATGAGGAACTGTGCACACTCACCCCTTCTCCCAAGACCTCAATGCCAAGACCAACATGATTTCTTCCCACCCCCAACTCCGATCAGGGTGGGTGCTTCCATTCAACGTTAGCCTAACGGAGGGTAAGCTATCTCTTACTCTTCAGTGCCATCTACTGGATTACAGCCTGCACTGCACCACTAAACAAGAATCCTGCTATCAGAGGCGCTTAGGGCTAGTCCATAATCTTCCTGAGACCTCCACACTGTCAGCCTTTTAGGCAACAGTACATTGGCTCATATGTCCAATATATCACTACAACAAGCAGCATCTGAGAAAGCCATCACACAGACACTATCCAGAACCAAGAAGCCCCTAGAGAGCCTTGGCCCCCTAAAAGCAATCGGGAATGAATCTGAATGATCATATACAACATAAACCACAGTTATATGCTCAAGGGAAAAAAGGATTAAAAATGTTAAAAAAAAAAAAAAAAAAAGTTAAGGTTCCATCCAAACAACAACAAATTCAAAAATAAGAAGTAACAGTAACCTTGAATGAGAAGGAATCAGCACAAGAACTCTGGTAGTACAAAAAGTCAAAGTGTCTTGATACCTCCAAAGGATCACACTAACTCTCTAGCAATGGTTGCTAACCAGATTGAAAAGTTTGAAATGACAGATAAAGAATTCCAAATATGGATTGCAAGGAAACTCAACAGGATCCAACGGAGTTTAAATCTAATACAAGCAAACCAGAAAAATGATTCAGGATATGAAAGACAAGAGAACCATATTAAGAAAAAAATAAAGAAAACTTCTGGAATTGAAAAATTCACTAATAGAATTTCAAAATACGGTTGAAAGCTTTAACAATAGACTAGATCAACAGAGAAAGAATTTCAAAGCTTGAAGATTAATCTTTTGAATTAACCCACACTAAAATAAAGAAAAAATATTTTAAAAAAATGAACAAAGCCTCCAAGAAACATGAGATTATGTAAAGTGACCAAACCTATAATGTAATAGCATTCCTGAGAGAAAAGAAAAAGTTAGAAAACAACTTCAAAAATATATTTTAGGGAATAATTCAGGAAAAATTCCCTAATCTTGGGTAGACAATTCAACACCCAGATTTAAGAAATTCAGCGCACACCTGCAAAATACTATGCAAGATGACCATCCCCAGTGGATGTGGTTATCAGAGTATCCAAGGTCAATGTGAAAGAAAAAATCTTACAGGTAGCTAAGGAAAAGGGCCAAATTACCTATAAAGGAAATCTTGTCAGACTAACAGTAGAATTCTCAGCAGAAACCTTACAAAACAGATGAGATGGGAGGCTATCTTTAGCCTTCTTAAAGAATAAAAAAAGCCAGCCCAAAATTTCATATCCTGCCAAACTGAGCTTCATAAACATATTCTAGAAGAAATAAAGTCTTTCCTAGACAAGCAAACACTAATGAAATTCATCAGGCTGAAACTACAAGAAATGCTCAAAATAGTTCTAACCATGGAAATGAAAGAATGATATGTGCTGCCATAAAAGCACACATAAGTGCAAAGCACACAGATCCCATATAGCAATTACACAATTGTGACTACAAAGCAACTAGCTAACACTATGACAGGAAGAAAACCTCACATATAAATATTAACCTTGAACATTAACAGCCTAAATGTTACACTTAGAAGACACAAGTACTTAATTGGATTAAAATACAAGACCCAACCTTCTGCTGATGGATCTTCAAGAGATCCATCTCACATGTAATGACACCCACAGGCTCAAAGTAAAGGATGGAGACAGATCTATCACATAAATAAACAGAGGTGGCTAGTCTTATACCAAATAAAACAGACTTTAAACCAACAGCTAAAAAAAAAAAAAAAAAAAAAAGACAAAGAAGGGTATTATATAACATTAAAGGGTTCAATTGAACAAGAAGATTTAACTCTGCTGAATATATATACACCCAACATTGGAGCACCCAGGTTTAAAAAACAAATACTGCTAGACCTAAGAGATAGCCATACATTAATAAGTGGGGGACTTCAACAACCCCATTGACAGCATTAGACGGTTTACTGAAGCAGAAAACTAACTCTGAACTTAAAACTGGACTCTTGATCAAATGGACCTAACAAACATCTACAGAATACTCTATTCCAAAACCACAGCATGTACATTTCTCTCATCTGCACATGAAACATTATCTAAAATTGACCACATGCTCTGTCATAAAGCACGTCTCAATAAATTCAAAAAAATCCGAATCATATCAAGCATCTTCTTGAACCATGATAAAATAAAATTAGAAATCAATACCAAGAAGAACTCTCAAAACCACAAAAATACATGGAAACTAAACAGCTTGCTCCTGAATTAATTTTGGGTAAACGATTAAATTAAGGCAGAAATAAAGAGGTTTCCAAAAGACTCTTGGAACTTATAAATGGATTTAGTAAAGTTTCAGAATACAAAATCAATGTACAAAAATCAGTAGCATTTCCATACACTAATAGCATCCAAGCTGAGAACCAAATAAAGAACTCAGTCTCACTTATACTACCCCCCAAAAAATTACCTTTTAATTAATTATCTAGTAAAAAGTTACTTGGTAATTACCAGGTAATTAAAAGTATACCAAACACTGATGAAAGAAATCATAGATGACACAAATAGAAAAACATTCCATGCTTATAGTTGGAAGAATCAATATAATTAAAATGACCATACCACCCAAAGCAATCTACAGATTCAATGCCATTCCTATAAAATTACCAAAGTCATTTTTCACAGAAGTAAAAAAAAAAAAATTGTAAAAGTCATGTGAAACCAAAAAAGAGCTCAAATAGCCAAAGCAATTCTAAGCAAGAAGAACAAAGCTGGAGGCATCATATTACCTAATTTCAATCTATACTACAAGGATATAGTAATCAAAACAACATGGTACTGGCACAAAAATAGACACATATATTAACGAAACAGAAGAGAACCCAGAAATAAAGCCCACACCTACAACCGACTGATCTTCAACAAAGTCAACAAAAATACACAGTGGGGAAAGAACACCCTATTCAATAAGTGGTGCTGA
This sequence comes from Rhinopithecus bieti, assembly GCF_001698545.2. NCBI lineage: Eukaryota > Metazoa > Chordata > Mammalia > Primates > Cercopithecidae > Rhinopithecus > Rhinopithecus bieti. The sequence continues at coordinate 2,549,654 of NW_016804135.1, read as the reverse complement.
GAAAATTAGCCAGGCATATGCAAAAGAATGAAACCTCTCATCATATACAACAATTAACTCAAGATGGATTAAAGACTTAAATATAAGACTTCAAACTACAAATGTCCTAGAAGAAAAAGTGGGAAAAACTCTTTGGACATTGGCTTAGACAAAAAAAAAGTATCACTAAAATCTTAAAAGCAAATTCAACAGAAACAAAAATAGATACATGAGACTTAATTAAACTAAGGCATCTCTGTACAGCAGAATCAACAGAGTAAACAGACAACCTACAGAATGGGAGAAAATATTTGCAAACTATACATTTGGCATAGGACTAATACGTAGAATCTATAAGAAACTTAAATCAACAAGAAAAAAACTAATAACCCCTTAAAAAGTGAGCCAAGGACATGAACAGACACTTCTCAAAAGAAGACATAAAAGCAGCCAATAAACATAAAAAAATGCTCCACAGCACTAACCATCAGAGAATTACAAATTAAAACTACGATGAGATACCGTCTTATACCAGTCAGAAAAGCTACTATTAAAAAGTCAAAAAATAACAGATTTGGCAAGTATGCAGTGAAAAGGGAACACTTATACACTGCTGGTAGGAATGTAAAGTAGTTCAACTGTATGGCAAATAGTATGGAGATTTCTCAAAGAACTTAGAACTATCATTCAACCCAGCAATCCCACTAGGGGGTACCTACCCAAAGTAAAGGACATCATTTTCTCAAAAGACACCTGCACTTGTATGGTTATCACAGCACTATTTATAATAGCAAAGTCATGGAATCAACCCAAGTGTCCATCAATGGTAGACTGGATTTTTTAAATGTAGTCTATATATATACAATATATATAGTCCATGGTGTACATATACACCATGGAACACCACACACCCATAAAAAAGAATGAAATCATATCCTTTGCAGCAACATGGATGTAGCTGAAGGCCATTATCCTAAATGAATTAATGCAGAAACAGAAAATCAAATACATTTTCACTTATTTTTTAGTTTTGTTTTGAAATGGGGTCTCACTCTGTTGCCCAGGCTGGAGTTCAGTGGTGCAATCTCAGCTCACTGCAACCTTCGCCTCCAAGGTTCAATTCTTGTGCCTCAGCCTTCTGAGTAGCTGGGATTACAAGCCTGCACCACCATGCCTAGTTTTTTTTTTTTTTTTTTTTTTTTTTTTTTGGAGGTGGGTTTCCCCGGTTTCCTGCGGGCTATAGGGAACTACCCACCTACAAACAC
>NW_016804135.1:2546349-2548315 GCF_001698545.2 Rhinopithecus bieti | reverse complement strand
ACATATACACCATGGAACACCACACACCCATAAAAAAGAATGAAATCATATCCTTTGCAGCAACATGGATGTAGCTGAAGGCCATTATCCTAAATGAATTAATGCAGAAACAGAAAATCAAATACATTTTCACTTATTTTTTAGTTTTGTTTTGAAATGGGGTCTCACTCTGTTGCCCAGGCTGGAGTTCAGTGGTGCAATCTCAGCTCACTGCAACCTTCGCCTCCAAGGTTCAATTCTTGTGCCTCAGCCTTCTGAGTAGCTGGGATTACAAGCCTGCACCACCATGCCTAGTTTTTTTTTTTTTTTTTTTTTTGTAGAGATGGGGTTTCACCATGTTGGCCAGGTTGGTCTTGAACTCCTGACCTCAAGTGACCTGCCCACCTCAGCCTCCCAAAGTCCTGTGATTACAGGTGTGAGCCACCATGCCCAGCCCACATTTTCACTTATAAGTGGGAGCTAAACAATGTGTACACATGAACATAAAGATGGAAATAATAGACACAGGGGACTCCAAAAGGAGGGAAGAAGAGACGGGGTAAAGGCTGAAAAACTACCTAGTGGGTACTATGTTCACTCTTTGGATGTTGGGTTCACTAGAAGCCCACACCCCAGCATTACACCATATACCCATATAACAAACCTGCACATGTACCCGAGTCTATTTTTTAAATGCATTTAATATGCTTAACCTACCAAATAGGATAGCTTAGCCTAGCCTACCTTAAATGTGATCAAAACACTTACATTAGGCTATGATTAGGCAAAATCTTCTAACACAAAACCTATTTTATAATAAAGTGTTGAATAGCTTACATAATTTATTGAATATTGCACTGAAAGTGAAAAACAGAATGGTTGTATGAGGACTAGAAGTATGGTTTCTACTGAATGTGTACTGTTTTGGCAAAAGTTGAAAACTTGTAATTCAAATCATTGTAAGTCAAGGACTGTGTATATATGTGTATGTGTGTCTATAACCCTTCGCTTGTCAAATCTCTTTTTTCATATCTCCACAACTTCAAAATGTTCAAGTACCCCAAGATTCAGTCCAAGACCTCTTTTATTTTCTACCTCCACCACTCCAGTGATTACATCCTGTTTTACAGCTTTAAATATCATTTAGAAACATGTGACTACCAAAATTAAATTTCTCTTCTAAATCCAGACTTGAGTGATCAACTGCTTATCTATTTGGGTGGTAAGAGGCATATCAGACACCATTTTTTAGAAAAACATCATTTTTCAATAACAGCGTTCAATATTTGAAATTGTAACATCAGTCTGAGATGACTTTAGGAAACCCCGCTGGATGCCTGGAGACAAAGGTAAATATTTGAATGAAAGTGATGGTTATCAAACTGAGTTTGTTTAAAGGAAAACATTCAATTATATTTCAACACTATAAGCTGAAAAAGAAAAAAAAGTAACTCACTTTGTAAGCTCTATTAGGGTGAGGACAGTGGTCAATGTTACTTATGTTATATATTCAGCACAGTGACTGACATATAGAAGGCACTCAGTAACTATTTGCTAATTAAATGAACAAATTTGTAGTAGCCTTTCAGTCTGCTGTTGAAGATGAAATACTAATGTGGAATAAAAAGCAATTTATCAAGGAAGAAAACCAAATGGCCAATAAACAAGTAAAAAGATGATCAACCTCATAAGTAATCAAAAAATGCAAATTAGAGCCATAGGGCGATACTGTTTTATGCCTGCCAAAATGACAAATTCGTAAATGTCTGACAATACTAAGCATTAATGAGGATGTATAGAAATAAACTTTTATATGCTGATGAATGGAAATTACTACAAATACTGTGGCAACATTCTATGAAAATACATATATCCTGTGACCAGTATTTCCACTCATTAACCAAAAGATACTCTTGCCTAAGGGCACAGAATTATTGTTTAACCCAGCAATGTTCTTTTTTTTTTTTTTTTTTTTTTTTTTTTTTTT
>NW_016804135.1:2529939-2542201 GCF_001698545.2 Rhinopithecus bieti | reverse complement strand
ACTGCTTTTATGGTATATTTGCCTATATAGTAAATATTTGTATATGATACATGTGCTATATGTTTTGAAAGCCTTCAGTATATTCATACTATTTGACTCTGCAGGTATTTGGATAACAGAAAAAGAATTCCTATTTAGATATTAGTATTTTCTAATTTTTTCTATAATATATATTACACTATAGGAAATATTTGTAATATAAATTTGTATTATTTGTATAATAAACATCTATTTTTATAAAAAAAATTTCTTGATTAGAGTACATAAAAGAAACTGACTCTTCCTAGTGAACTGAAATTTTAAAAATTAGATAGAAACCTTCCAATCCTAGTAATGCTCTTGCCTTAAAGATTTTGGAGTGGGGCTTATGAAGGGGCCTTTGTATTTGCATAATTTTTCTTTTTTCATTCTTCTACTCTCAACCTTTCTGTACCCTTGTATTTCAGATGTGCTTATTGTATGTAATGCAGAGCTATGTTTTGTTTATCCCAGCCAATCTTTGTTGCTTAACTACAGTAAAAAAAAAATATTTAACTACAGCATTTAGCCCAGGCGCACTGGCTCATGTCTATAATCCCAGTGTTTTGGGAGGCTGAGACAGGAGGATCACTTGAGGCCAGGAGGTGAAGATCAGCCTGGGCAATATAGTGAGATGCCATCTCTACAAAACAATTTTAAAAATTAGCCAGGCATAATCGTACTTGCCTGTAGTCCTAGCTACTCCAGAGACTGAGGCAAGAGGATTGCCCGAGTCCAGCAATTTGAGGCTAAAGTGAGCTATGATCAGGCCACTGCACTCCGGACTGGGCAACAGGGCAAGACCCTGTCTCTACAATAAATAAATAAATATAGAATATTAAACTATATCATTTAATCTGTTCACACTTATTATAACCCAGACATTGTATCTATCACTTTATCTTTGATATTTGTCCCACTTGTTCCATGTTTCTTTCTTTCCTTTCTTTATCTACCTTTGGATTAAGTACTGTTGATCATTCTGTTTTTCTCTCTCAACTTACAATACACTGTTCCTTATTCTTCTGGTAGTAACTGTGATACTCCAAACAACATGCAAATTTATCAACATTTTATGTTAATCAAAATCTTTTTTTTCTGAATTACACAGAACATCTGCTTCCTCTAAATTATATGCTATTGTTTTCCAATATTTTAACTGCATCTTTTTTCATCATTTAACTTTATTATGACTTTAGACAACGTTCCTTTTTCATTTTTAAAATTTTATTTTTTTTTAGAGATGGGGTCTCATTATGTTACCCAGACTGGAGTGCAATGGCTATTCACAGGTGTGATTATAGTGCACTATAACATTGAACACCTGGGCTCAAGTGATCCTCTTGCCTCAGCCTCCCAAGCAGCTGGGACTACAGGTGTGCACCACTGTGCACAGCTGCTTTCTTTTTGCATCTCAAGTCTTATATAGGATCACTTTGCTTCTAAATGAAGTACATCTGTGAGAATTTCTTTTCGTGACATTCTCTCGTAATAATCTCTATTTTAGTCCGATAGTTTCATTTCGCCCTTGTTTTTGAAGGATCTTTTCATCAGGTGTAGAATATTAGGTTTGTGGTTATTTTATTTTAGCTCATTAAAAATATCATTCCAAAGTCTGTTTGTGTTGACAGAAAAATGTAGCTCCTTTACCAGTTTGCTTTTCTTTTTGGTTTTGAAGTTACACCCTGATGTGTCTAGGTGTACAAGTTCAGGGAAACTGTAGATATACAACAAGGAAAGCTAAAGATACGATAGTTCAAAATGACAACCTAGGTTCCCTATTCCAGGTTGATAGGTGGCTATGGTCCATGTTGTTATCCAGGAACCCAGGTTTCTTTTATCTTGTTTCTCTGCCACCCATGGTCAAAACCAGGTCACAGGCATATTCTTGCTTTGGTTTATAGGAGGAGGAAGGAAAATGGAGATAGCTTATAAATAAACAAGGTCCCAGCTGAAAACATTATAATGGTAAAATTATATACAAAGTCACACTTACCCATAAGGAAGACTGAAAAACGTAGAGTATTTGAGAAGCCATGTATCAGTACTTTTATTACTATGCAGAAAAGGAAACTACAATTTAATGAATTCTTAGCTCTCTTACCATTCTAGTTGCAGGTTTTTCTTTACTATTTCACTTAGGGATTAGCTGAGCTACTTGAGTCTGTGCATTGGTTTTTCCTAATTTCTTGGCTATCCTTTTCATCGAAATTTGTACTGAGATAATTATAGATTCACATAAAATTGTAAGAAGTAATATATCTCTATGCATGTTCCACTAATGGTGGAACTGTCTTGCAAAATCATGGTACAATATCAAAACCAGCACACTGTATTGACATTGATACAATCTACTAATCTTATTCAGATTTCCCCAGGTTTACTTTACTTGTTTGTGTGTGTATTTAGTTTCTTTATCATTTATGTAAGTTTGTGTAACCACCACCAGAATCAGGATACAGAATAGTTGCTTTACAACAAGAAGACATGTTATCCTTTTATAACAACTCCCAACTCTCTCTTGCCTTCTCTTCCCATCCCAAACTCCTGGTGACCACTAATCTGTTCTTCATTTCTAAAATTGTGTCATTTCAAAATATTATAGTCACGCATATCTCATTTTTTGTAGTTTGCTTTATTGTCCTTTGAAGATACTGCATTTTTTTTTAACAAATTGAAAGTCTGTTGCAACCCTGCATCAAGCAAGTCTATCAGCACTAATTTTATTTATTTTCTTTTTTTATTTCCATAGGTTTTGGGGGAACAGATGGTATTTGGTTACATGGGTAAGTTATTTAGTGATTTGTGAAATTTTGGTGCACCCACCACCTGAGCAGTACACACTGAACCCAATTTGCAGTCTTTTTTCCCTCCCCCCCTTCTCACCCTTTCCCCCACAAGTACCCAAAGTCCATTGTATTATTATTTATGTCTTTGCATACTCACAGCTCAGCTCCCACTTATGAGTAAGAACATACAATATTTGGTTTTCCATTCCTGAGTTACTTCACTTAGAATAATAGTCTCCAATCCCATCCAGGTTGCCACAAATGCCATTAATTCATTACTTTTTATGGCTGAGTAGTATTCCATCATATATATACACACACACACACATATATCTATACACACATATATATACACACACATATATATACACACACATACACATACATATATACCACAATTTCTTTATCACTCACTGATTGATGGGCATTTGGGCTGATTCCACATTTTTGCAATTGCAAATTATACTTCTATAAACATGTGTGTTCAAGTATCTTTTTTGTATGACTTCTTTTCCTCTGGGTAGATACCCAGTAGTGGGATTGCTGGATCAAACTGTAGTTCTACTTTTAGTTCTTTAAGGAATCTCCACACTGTTTTCCATAGTGGTTGTACTAGTTTACATTCCCACCAGCAGTGTAGAAGTGTTCACTTTTCACCACATCCACACCAGCATCTATTATTTTTTTGATTTTCTGATTGTGGCCACTGTTGCAGGAGTAAGGTGGTATCACATTGTGGTTTTGATTTGCATTTCCCTGATCATTCATGATGTTGAGGATTTTTTTGTATGTTTGTTGGCCATTTGTGTACTTTCTTTTGAGAATTTTCTATTCATGTCCTTGGCCCATTTTTTGATGGGACTGTTGGTTTTTTTCTTACTAATTTGTTTGAGTTCCTTGTAGATTCTGGATATGGGCACCATTTTTCTAATAGCTGTGCTCACTTTGACTGTATGTCACATTTTAGTAATTCTCTAAGTATTTCCATCTTTTTCATTATTATTATATGTGTTATGGAGATATGTAATCAATGATCTTTGAGGTTACTTTTGTAATTGTTTTGGAATGCTACAACTTGGGCCTATATAAGACAGCAAACTTAATTGATAAACACTGTGTGTGTTCTGACTGTTCCACCAACTGGCCATTCCCTGTCTCTCTCCTCCTTGGGCTTCGCTATACCCTGAGATGCAACAATATTAATACTAGGCCAGTTTAGAACCCTACAATGGCCTTTAACTGTTCAAGTGAAAGGAAGAGTTGTATGTCTCTCAATTTAAATCAAAAGCTAGAAATGATTCAGTTTAGTAAAGAAGGCATGTCTAAAGCCAAGACAGGCCAAAAGCTAGGCCTCTTATGGCAAACAGCCAAGCTGTGAATGCAAAGGAAAAGTTCTTGAAGGAAATTAAAAGTGCTACTTCAGTGAACATAAAAATAATAAGTGATTCAGCCTTATTGCAATAGGGAGGAAGTTTGAGTGGTCTGGATAGAAGATCAAACCAGCCACAACACTCCCTTATGCCAAAGCCTAATCCAGAGAACTCTCTTAAATTCTGTGAAAGTTGAGGGAGATAAGGAAACTCCAGAAGAAACGTTTGAGACTAACATAAGTCGGATCATGATTCTTTTTTAAAGGAAGCCATATCCATAACATAAAAGAACAAGGTGAAGCAGCTAGTGCTGATGTAGAAGCTACAAGTTATCCAGAAGATCTAGCTAAGATCACTGATGAAGGTGGCTACACTAAACAACAGATTCTCAATATCAACAAGTAGTTGATACTTGATACTATCAAGTAGTAGGCCCACTGTTGAGACCTACTACTCAGGAAAAAAAGACCTCCTTCAAAATATTACTGCTCATTGACAATGCACCTGGTCACCCAAAAAAGAGCTCTGATGGAGATGTACAAGGTACTTAATGTTGTTTTCATGCCCATTAATACAACATTCATTCTGTAGCCCATGGATTAAGAAGGAATTCTGACTTTCAAGTCTTATTATTTAAGAAATACACATTTTACAGCCAGCTATGGTGGCTCATGCCTGCAGTCCCAGCACTTTGAGAGGCTAAGGTGGGTGGATGGCTTGAGCCTGGGAGTTTGAGACCAGCCTGGGCAACATGGCAAAACCCTGTCTGTAGAAAAAATACAAAAATTAACTGGGTATGGTGGCAAGGACCTGTAGTCCCAGCTACTTAGGAGGCTGAGGTGGGAGAATTGCTTGATCCTGGGAGGTCGAGGCTGCAGTGAGCTGTGATTGTACTACTGCACTCTAGGCTGGGTGACAGAGCAAGACCCTATCTCAAAAAAAAAAAAAAAAAAAAAAAAAAAAAAAAAAAAAAGCAGCAAAAGCCTTTTAGAAGGCTACAGCTGCCATAGATAATGATTTCTCTGATGGACCTGGGCAAAGTAAACTGAAAATCTCCTATTCTACCTGAGATGCCATTAAGAACATTTGTGATTCACGGGAGGAAATCAAACTCTCAACATTCACAGGAGTTTGAAGTTGATTCCAACCCTCATGGCTGACTTTGAGGTGTTCAAGATTTCAGTGGAGGGAGTAACTGCAGATATGGTGGAAACAGCAAGAGAAGTAGCAGTAGCAATTAGAAATGAAGCCTGAAGATGTGATTGAATTGCTGCAATCTCATGAGAAAACCTGAACAGATGAGACTTGCTTCTTATGGACGAGCAAAAAATTGGGTACTTGAAATGGAATCTACTTCTGGTGAAGATGCTATGAACATTGCTAAAATGACAACAAAGGATTTAGAATATTCTATAAACTTGGTTGATAAAGTAGCAACATGGCTTGAGAAGATTGACTCCAATTTTGGAAGAAGTTTTACTACAGATAAAATACTATCTAACAGCATCCAAAATAATGCAAAATGTGATTTCTTCTATATTGTATTGTATATACATATATGTATTATAATGGGTCCAAGTTATAAAAAATATCGAATACACAAAGTGAAGCATCTTACATAGTGCTTTGCTAAAATTTTAAAAATAAATGTTATGTAAAGAGTTAACATAGTTTAGTTTTTAATGTTACAAAGACATCCTCATGGTAAAAGTTCAAACAATATCAAAATACAGTGATTAAAAAGTAATTGTCAGCCTTTATCCCCCAACCTCAACATCTCTCTTCTCTGCCCAGAGGCAATCACTGTTAATAGTGTAAGGTATATATTTACCTTAGATTTGGTCAGATCTAAAAGTTTTTCAATTGATTATTTTTTGTTTAGGACAACTCAGTTATCTGTTAGTAATAGTTCTTGTTTTTTCTTTTCCAATATTTCTTACATTTCTTCCTTTATCACAATATTGAAAATGAAGATAATCATTAATTCTAGCCTTTAGTGTTTCTAACAGTAACATATTCATAAATAGCCATGTGTCAGTTAATGACAGGGATACCTCCTGAGAAATGTATCATCGGGGGATTGCATCTTTGGGCAAACATCATAGAGTGTACTTACACAAACCTAGATGGTATAAGCTACATGCCTACATTATATGAGATAGCTTATTCCTCCTAGGCTAAAAACCTGTGCAGTGTGTTACTGTACTTAATACTGTAGGCAGTTGTAACACAGTGGTAAGTATTTGTATATCTAAAAAATCTCAATATTTTAAAATATGTAAAAATATGTATTATAATCTTATGGAACCTCTATTATATATGCTGTTCAGTGTTGACTGAAATATCATTATGTGGCACATAACTGTATTTTAATATGGTTTTCACAGTTTCCATTAGATTGATAAAATTCTCTATAACAAGAATAATAGCCATTCATTTGTAAGAAAATACATTGCATTTCAAGGTGGTTTTACATATACCCTCGGTGAGTCTGATACAATTTCTTTTTTTTGAGATGGAGTCTCACTTTGTCACCCAGGCTGGAGTGCAGTGGCGCGATCTTGGCTCACCGCAACCTCCACCTCCCAGATTCAAGCGATTCTCCTGCCTCAGCCTCCCGAGCAGCTGGGATTACAGGCGTGCTCCACCATGCCTGGCTAATTTTTGTATTTTGAGTAGAGACAGGGTTTCACTATGTTGGCCAGGCTGGTCTTGAACTCCTTACCTCATGATTCACCTGCCTCAGCCTCCCAAAGTGCTGGGATTACAGGTGTGGGCCACCATGCCTGGCCAAGTCTCATACTTTAAGGTCACAAAGCACCTTAAAATGTCAAGAACCTGGGACTTATGAGGTAAATTAAACCATAATTTGACCTATAAAATATATGTTTTAAAGAGCTTTATATAAGATTTATATATTATTTTTCCTAGAAACAGGAATGGTGTATTTTTTATATTAAAAAAATAAAAACTGTTCTCTGTATGGTAAAGGCAGTCTTATTTGAAGTATATTTCTGAGACCAATAAACTAGTATAAGTGCACTCCTATGCTGTGAAGCCAGTGTATTTGGCAGTGTCTGGCATAACTGATTTAGTCTTTTGGGTAGTGACCATATCTGAGCTCCCTCCACCTTCTCCTGGCCCCCTCCACCTATTTCCCAGGGAATAAACATTAATCTGATTCTATATGGGGGTATGTATGTATTTAAAGAACGCGGGTATGGGTTCCTCCCTTTTCTTCTATAAGACTGGAACTGGTATGAAGACCTGATTAAAAGGAGTAGAAGGAATCCACTTTGTTTCTCACACTTGTCTTATACATCATACTGCCCCCGAAACCTAATGAGGCAGAATTTATGCACTTCTAAATATTGGTCAAAGACAATATTGCTCAAAGACTGGGCAAAACCCTAGTGTCAACTTCTAAAATCTGGTATAGGCTAGAGTGTGAAGCTGGGCAATACTTGGAATGGAAAGTAGAACGGGCATACTTTTTTTTCTAATCTGGAGTCAGAGTTAACCAATAGTCTCTTTTAATTGATTCCAAGAAAGGAATCTCTGTAGGCCCAGTATACTTTTATAAAAAGCAGTGGTAAGTAACAAGGGAGTTAAGTACACAAAGGTGGGGTCAGGGACCTTACTCCCCTGACCTTACTATCCTCTGGTTAGCCACATGGCAGATCTTACTCAAGAGAAAGAAAGCAGGCTGCATCTGTGTACATCTTTTTTTAAAAAAACAGAAAACAAAAAAACAGTATGTCTCTGCCACAAGTTAAAGAAGCTTAATTAGGGCCAGAAATCTGACCAGTTATGATAACTCATCCTTATCTGAGAAAGAATGAATCTTCTTTTTCAAGGGGTAGTCACTCTTGCTTTATCATAAGCTTGGGTCCTAGTAATCACTGTGTTAAAAGATTAGAAATAAAAGTGTGTAATGGAAGGGAGCAGAGGCAAGGGAGCTCTATTAGCTCATCTCTCTCTTTCAGCTCACTCCATCCTCTTTGCTCTTCTTCAATTCATTAATTTTGGAGAAGAGGGGAGGAGCTGCCTAAGCTACATATTTCACTCCAGTTGATCTGGGAACTCTAGCTTTGTATTTGGAGTTTCAGATCAATGATAATTTAATAGTAAAACGGATTTGTATTTCCCAGTTGCAGTTGTCTTTTGTATTTATATTCTCCCTCAGAAACCTTATGAGGATGGGTAGATTTAGGCATCTGGGTCTCTTGCGCTAGCAACCTAACAGCCGGTGTTCAATCAATAATAATTATTATCAGATAATGATCAAACATGTGGTATGTAACAACGATAGTAATTAATGTAAGATCAGTTTGGAACTCAGTTCTGCCAAGGCAAGTTGAACTCTAACTGAATATGAAACATATTTTCATTCTTTTTGATGCCTATAGGCAGAAGTGGCTCACTGGTGTTTTCCTATACAAAGAATATGAAAAAAACCTACATAAACGTTACATTAAATTTTTTTTCATTTTATGAAAAGACCATTGAATATCATAAGTAATAATACCACAAATATTTCTGGGTATGTGTTTTTCATTTCAAATGAATATAACATTACCTACTCAAAAAACTGTAAGTGGATTTTCAAGCTAATGAATCATGAAATATTTTGTTGAGTTACAAGTGAACCAAATGGTCATATTTATTTTAACACCTGGGAAAAGTCAGGATATGCACAGCTGGCTGTTAGCTTGTCACACATTCCTAAGTTTACAATTACTACTAGTGTTCTCAAACCAAGTCCACTGACAAACAGTTGCAGGTGGCCAACATGTTTGCGTGTAGAAAGAGCTTTACTCAGCAAAATCTAGTAATGTATCAATAGTAGCATTTACTTTTGAAAAATATCAGTATTTGGGAATAGCAATTTCTAAATATTGTCTTAATGATTTAAAGCATGCTTAGGACTGCTAATAATACCACTATAATTTTGGAAAAAAAATCAGTCATTTAAGAATTATGGCAAAGAATAAGTTGATCTGTTAAATAAAGTCTAATTATTTGGAATATTTCTAATGAAGGAAGTAACTAAATCTTTATGTAATAACAGTTGGTTATCTAACTCATTCTTTAGAGCATTATTTCTAGGAAATGTAGCTAGTATCCCTGAGGAGGGGAAAGCATGTATAATTTTACAAGATAATCATTTTCAGGTTTTTTGATTATATTAAAAAGTTAAATTTAAATTTGTTTCATACAATTATTTTATAATTTTATTAAATGTTGAGTAGGCAGGAAAGAACATTTATAAAGTATATAACATATGAAGAATAACAAAATATGAATATTTACATTCCATCACCCAGTTTAAGAAAAAAATAACATTACCATTGAAGTCCTGTGTACCACTTCCTGAGCTTCTTTCTTTCACCTCTGTCCCTCAGTGGTCACCACTTTCCTCACTTTTGTGTATTTTATTTTCTTGCTTTTCTTTAGGGTCATACCACATACAGTTGCAGCTCAACTTATGTTTACTTTTGAACATTCTGCAATTTGTATTAATTAAATAATGCTGTATTCATTGACTTTTATTTTGTTCAACATGGTACTGCTGAGATTCATTCAAGTTCTTTCATGCAGCTGTAACTTATGCATTTTATTGCTATGTAGCATTCCATTATATAAAGGTATCACGATATATTTATACATTTTACTGTTGATGAACATTTGGGTTTTTTTTTCAGTTCTTCATATTACCCAGTGCTACTACAACCATTTTGCACAACTCTCCTGGTGCACATGTGCAAGAGCTTCTAATGGGTGTGTGTGTGTGTCTGTGTATACACACATTCAGATGTGGAATGTTGGGATCTTCAATGTTTTATATATATATATATGTTATGTGTGTATATATATTTAATTAAATATTAATTAATATTACTTAATTAAATATCACTATAATTACTACTATATTATTTATGTCAAATTATTTTCTTTTCTTTTTTTTTTTTTGAGATGGAGTCGCACTCTGTCGCCCAGGCTGGAGTGCAGTGGCGCGATCTCAGCTCACTGTAAGCTCCACCTCCCGGGTTTATGCCGTTCTCCTGCCTCAGCCTCCGGAGTAGCTGGGACTACAGGCGCCCGCCACCTCGCCCGGCTAGTTTTTTTTTTTTTTTTTGTATTTTTTAGTAGAGACGTGGTTTCACTGTGTTAGCCAGGATGGTCTCTATCTCCTGACCTTGTGATCCGCCTATCTTGGCCTCCCAAAGTGCTGGGATTACAGGCTTGAGCCACCGCGCCTGGCCTATTTATATCAAATTATTTTCTAATGTGCTTTTTACCAATTTATACTCTCACCAGCAGTATATGTGTTCCAATTGCTCCATATTCCTGTCCATATTTTATATTGTCAGAATTTTAAATTTAAGCCAAGCAGATAAGTTTACTTATAGTTTTAATGTGCACTTCTCTGATTACAGTGAGGTTGAGTATTTTTTAGATTGTTTATGGGCCATACCAGTAACCACTTGCGAAGTGCTTTTTCAAATTTCTCGCCCAGTTCCTTATGGAGTTGCTGATCTTATTAACTTATAGGCAAGAATTTTTTATATGTTCAAGACACTAATCCTTTGTCAATTATATGTAGCAAATATCTTTGTCATTTACATGTTGCAAATATCTTGACGCAGTGACTCACACCTGTAATCCCAACACTTTGGGAGGCTGAGGCAAGTGGATTACCTGAGGTCAGGAGTTCGAGACCAGCCTGGCCTACATGGTGAAATCCCGTCTCTACTAAAAATACAAAAATTAGCTGGGTGTGGTGGTGTACATCTGTAGTCCCAGCTACTCGGGAGGCCAAGGCAGGAAAATTGCTTGAACCTGGGAGACAGAGGTTGCAGTAAGCTGAGATCACACCACTGCATTCCAGCCTGGGCGACAGAGTGAGATGTAATATCTTCTCACAGTGGCTTGTCTTTTCACTCTTCTTGTCTTTTGATGAACAAGAGTTCTTAATTTTAATGTATGCTACTCAAACATCTTTTCCTTATTCTAAACTATTTTTCATAGCTGTTATCAAAATTGAAAAAGTCTTACTATAGGAGCTAAACAAGCTATATCATAGAAATTGGAAACTGTCATAGTGGTTTCTATCATCTAATAATATCTTCTTATTTAACTACAGAATTTCATATGAAAAATTGTGGTTGAGAAAAATGGCTGTTTTCTCTGGTTTTGGTGGCAAGCTGACTTACTAATAAATCAGTTTGCTAATAATAAATCTTAGAGCTACAAAAGGCACAGATTTCTGAAAACTTTTCTATAACTTGTATCTCAGCTGTAATAAAATATGGGTGAGGACTGGTTGCAAAGGACACATCTGCAATATATGAGTTAATAATGGAGCTAATGTCATTTGTCTACCAAAAGGAATATATATGTATAGCATAGAAAATTTCTAGGTAATGGGAGTAAGAGTCAGAGAAAACAGATTTTTTTTTAAACATTTCACATCCAAACTTTCTATAACATCTGAACATTATATCATGAGCATGGATTACTTTTATTTTATTTTATTTTATTTGAGATGGAGTCTCCCTGTGTTGTCCAGGCTGGAGTGCAGTAGTGTGATCTCGGCTCACTGCAACCTCTATGTCCTGAGTTTAAGCAATTCTCTTCCTCAGCCTCCTGAGTAGCTGGGGCTACAGGTGTGTGCCACCATGACTAGTTAATTTTTGTATATTTAGTAGAGACGAGGTTTCACCATATTGTCCAGGCTGGTCTTGAACTCCTGACCTCGGAATTAAATTTAATAATAGAAAGCATGTCTGATATTCTTCAAGCTGAATTGAAAATTATTGTAAAAATATTAACACTGGCCAGGTTAGGTAGCTCACACCTGTGATCCCAGCACTTTGGGAGGCCAAGATGGGAGGATCACTTAAGGTCAAGAGTTTGAGACCAGCCTGGACAACAGAGTGAGAATCCATCTCTATCACAAATTAAAAAAACTGAGACAGGAGGATTGCTTGAGCCTAGAAGTTCAAGGCTGCAGTAAGCCACGATTGCACCACTGCACTCCAGCCTGGGTGACAGAGTGAGATCTTATCTCAAAAAAAAAAA
>NW_016804135.1:2502015-2529292 GCF_001698545.2 Rhinopithecus bieti | reverse complement strand
AAATGCCCAAACAATAATATTCACTGTGACTTAGCTCAGTTTTATGTTAATTTTCTGAGTTATCTTAACTTTTAAGATATTTCTATTGGATTCGGTTTTTAAACAACCCTGAGTGGGATGATTTAGCAAAAATACAAATCTTTTTTGAAACTTCTCTTCCCACTTTGTCACATGATGGTGTTTATGGTAAATTTTGTGTTCTTAAATTACATCCCAATAAGAATTTGCTTGCTCAATATCACTAATCATCAGAGAAATGCAAATTAAAACCACAATTAAATATCATCTTACACCAGTTAGAATGACCATTATTAAAAAGTCAAAAAACAGTAGACATTGGTGAGGATGCAGAGAAAAGAAACACTTATATACTGCTTGTGGGAATGTAAATTAGTACAACCTCTATGGAAAACAGTATGAAGATTTCTCAAAGAACTAAAAATACAACTACCATTTGACCCAGCAATTCCACTACTGGGTACCTACCTAACGAAAAAGACATCATTGTATCAAAAAAAATCTGTACTTGTATGTTTATCACAACACTATTCACAATAGCAAAGTCATGGAATCAAGTTAAGTATCCATCAATGGGAAACTGGATTTTGAAAGTATGGTATACATATATACCACAGAATACTAGCAAAAAAAAAAAAAAAAAAAAGAAGAAAGAAATAATGTCTTTACAAAAACATGAATGAAACTAGAGGCCATTATCCTTGGTGAAATGACTCAGGAGGTTAAAAACCACATGTTCTCACTTATAAGTGGGAGCTAAACAATGGGTACATGCAGACATACAGAGTAAATAATGAACACTGGAGACTCCAAAAGGTGGGAGGGTGGGAGGCAGGTACAGATGAAATATGATCCTATGGAGTACAATGTACACCATTTGGGTGATGAGTACACTAAAAGCCCAGCATTCACCACTATGCAATATATCCATGTAACACCACTGTACTTGTACCCCTAAGTCCATAAATAAAAAATATTTTTTTAAAAGAATTTGCTAACTGAATAGTTTAAAGATAAACCTTTTAGAGGTCAAAGATATTGGGCATGTAAAGATTGTGCTAATTTAAACATCAATATATGCAAAAATGTACAACTGCCTGGTCTAATTCTGAGCAAGGATGCAGAGATCATTTTTGCTGATAATTGAATATCAGAAAGGTCATTGACGGTCAATAAAACTGCAATGTTCCAAATAAATTACTCTGATATATGCCAACAGATGTTGGGAAAAAATTAGTCACTTATGATAAAAATGATGCAAAAATGTGTTAGTTGTAACATAGTTTTATATATATATAACATTCAAACAGAATGTGATTTAACCCATTTATGCCTGAGGTTGCAATTTTTTGAATTTTTGCAATCAGATCTTGGTGATGGCCTTGAACAGTAGGATATAAATGACTCCCACATATTAATGAGTGACACATATTAATGTGTATATATTTGTAAGGTTTCTTATATAAAAATGTCACCAAACCAGAAGAAAAGTTTGGTCATATCCTATGTTCTGATCTTATCATATCTTCTGATCTTTTCATTTGCAAAATATAGTTGCCATAAATTTAAGTAACTAGTGTGTGTACATATGCAAATTTATCATAATGCTGCTTAGAATCTACTGTGTAAGGATGTGGATGCATTAAACAATTTTCTTATGAGAAAACAGCTGTTTTCTTATAATTTGATAAAGTAGGTGTGCCACTTGTTTATACCAACAGGGTAAGAAAAAAGACTTGTAAAATGTTTCTTTGTTTTGAGAAATACCTGACCTGGACTATAACTCTTTCCTTCTATTTCTCTTGCCTTCCCACTGACAGGGGTTCCCCAACCTTGATGTTCATTTTACTACTATTACATGTTCACTTGAAACTGTCTGGCTCAACATACATCCTCATCTCTTTCAACTATCACCTTGACTTCTTTTCTCTCTGACAATGTTTTCATGTTGGAAATACCCCTGCAGGCTTCATTCATTCATTCAATCAATATCACAAACAATACACAAACAAAAGATGCAGTTTAGTGGTTAAGAGGTGGACTCTGATGCCACACAGCTTAAGTTTGTATCTTGGTTCTACCAGCTGTTAGCCATTAGAACTTGGGAAAATCACTTAACTTACATGCATCAATTTCCTCATCTGTAAAAATGAGGTGATACTGATACTGTACTAACAATATCACCTCATAGATTGTTGGGAGAAATGAATGCATCAATATATCTAAAAGTCTTTTTTTTTTTTTGAGATGGAGTTTCACTCTTGTCACCCAGGTTGGAGTACAATGGTGCAATCTCGGCTCACTGCAACCTCCACCTCCCAGGTTCAAGGGATTCTCCTGCCTCAGCCTCCAGAGTAGCTGGGATTACAGGCATGCACCACCATGCCTGGCTAATTTTGTATTTTCAGGAGAGACGGGGTTTCACCATGTTGGTCAGGCTGGTCTCAAACTCCTGACCTCAGGTGATCTGCCCACCTCGGCCTCCCAAAGTGATGGGATTACAGGCATGAGCCACCGTGCCCGGCCTGTATCTAAAAATCTTATAACAGTGCTCAATATGTACTAAGAATCATATAACTGTCAACTGATTTTATTATTAATCTTATTATTATCATTATTTGAGCACCTATATGCCAACCACTCAACTACATATTTGGATTATATTAGTGAACTCGATGGACAAGGCCTTGAGTAAAATGCAGCCTGTCCCCACTTTCCCTATTGCAGACTTGTAAGTGGGCCCTGAATAAAATATTTGGCCAGGGATGTTATCACATTTAACAATAGGCACCAAAATTACTAAACCAGCAAGAAAAGACACAATCTCTATGACTGGCATAGATAACAAAAGCCACCTGACCATCTATTTTTAATTTCTGTTGATATTACCATAATCTTCTGTTTTGTTTAATTCTAGTTCTCATTTCCCCCTTTCCATCACTACAGTGCAATTTTCAAGTCCTAAATGGGTGTAACTAATAGTAACTTATTTACAAAGAAGACTCATGATCATTATAGTTATATAAGAACCAATTCATTAAATCGCCAAAAATAAAAAGGAAACACTCTCAGACTGTATATTCAAAGTTATAGAAGATGTGACCAAAAAAATAAGTAAAAGTTCTTAAAAAGATACATAACTTGTAATTCTCCTACAGTTGCACACCCTAAGTGCAAAACTATCCTGTTTCAAAATGGTCATAAAACAACCATAATATAATATTTTAGATATTGAAAAGTTACTTTTCCTCCCCATTGTTAACTTTCTTTTACCATTTATCCTAATTTACAAATACTGCCTACATGTAGGAGAACAGATAAAACCTAAAATAAAAGAGCTAAATTCTTGCTTAGAATTCCAAAATAAGATCTTCATAATATGACTTCTATTTCTAAGATCTAGGTACTCATTCAAGGAGAAAAAAAAATGATATGATTTTGTTTCAGTTCCAAAAATGTCTGGTTTGGAAGACTGGAAGCTCAAGCTATGTGATGTACCATTGACCAGCTTAAGGCAGAGAAGAAATAAGCCCCTTTCTTGCATAGCGGAGGAAAATCTTTCTTCTACCCTCCTAGGTTCTGTCGCTGGGCCTGAGAATTAAACTAACATAAGATAGAACAACGGGGAAAAAGCATACAAGTTTTATTTAATATTTTACATGCATGGGAGCCCTCATAAGAAAATGAATGCCTGAAAAAGCAGTTAGGCTCAAAAGTTTATATACCTTTTAAAACAAAGAATGATAAATTGTGAGGATATGATAAGACAAGGGGCGTTAGGCTAGGGGAAGTACATTGTGAGGCAGTGACCAGGAAATATACGGTGGAAACCAAAGGAAGATAAGGATTGTTTTCAGTCTGTGTAGTTTGTTTGTGTGGATCTCTTTTGGCAGTAACTCCCAGTCTCCAGTGTTAAGACTGTTCTTCTATTCCTGGTTCAGGAAGAACACTTTTCTCAAGGAAAATTTTATAACTTGCTTTTAGATAAGAAGAGTTGGGAGGTCAGAGAGTTCTTCCTGCATTTGCTATTTCTCAAGTGCCTTCAGCTCAAAATAATTCTTATGCCAGAGTGACATATTTTGGGGTGGCATATTCTGATCTCCTATACTTGCCTTCAGCAAATGCTATTCTAAAAACGAGTATGAGCTAAATGATTCTCTAACTTTAGACTTTTAGGTCTTCAAAGAGTGGAGAAATATTTTTACGACAATGAAATATAGGTAACAGCTATTGTGTTGACCCATACCTCTACCTCCCTATTTGAAAACTTTAGATTTGGCTTTCAAAGTACTTAAAGCATTTACCAACTGATTAAAGGGAAGAAGACAGTGCCACGAAGATACTGAAAGAGGAAGATTCAGCTGGGTGTGGTGGCTCACATCCGTCATCCCAGCACTTTGAGAGGCCAAGGTGGGCGGATCACTTGAGGTCAGGAGTTTGAGACCAGCCTGGCCAACATCGTGAAACCTCGTCTCTACTAAAAATACAAAGATTGGCCGGGTGTGCTGGCACATGTCTGTAATCCCAGCTACTTGGGAGGCTGAGGCAGGAGAATTGCTTGAACCTGGGAGGTGGAGGTTGCAGTGAGCCAAGATCACATCATTGTACTCTAGCCTGGGGGAAGAAGCAATATTCTGTCTCAAAAAAAAAAAGGAGGATTCAGAGACCTAAACTAAGGTTTCTTCTTTTGAAATAGAGGGAGAAAACCTAATACCCATACTAGGAAGTCTGATTTGATTGTCACAACAGAATGGTAGAAGAGGTCTGAGATAATACCTCCAAACCCAACCCCAAAACTTCCCTTATCTCCAGGAAAGTGCAGAAATGATCCAGAAAAATTCCCCATATTCTGCTACTCCCCCCTAAACCCCCCGGGCATGAAAGAAAGTTGAGAATTAAGTCAGTACACAAGCCAGGGATTTATTATAATAACAGGGATAGAGAGCCAAATGGCAAAGGTTGGTAAGTGGGTAGCCCTAAACCAAGAAGGGACCTAATTAACAGGAGGAAACAGTTGAGCTCTCAATCATTATAACCGGCTATTGATAATGATGGTGATGATGACTATAATAATAAAGCAAACACTTATTATGTGCCAAGTGCTGTTTAAGTGATTTCCATGGGTTAATTCATTTCGTTCTTCCAACCCCATAAGATCAGTACTATTACTGCCTACTATTTTAAAGATGAGGAAACGGACACACAGAGAGGATAAGTAACTTTCCTACAGCTAATAAATGACAGACTTGGACTATGAATAGAGAATAGACCAAGAATTGCATTGGCCATACGTATTTTTATAGTAGATAATATAGACAGTGGAGGCTCATGCCCAGAAATCAGGTGAGATAAGACATCTCAACCAGAGATAGCAAGGATCAGATACCCTTTTCTCAATATCAGGACAAGATGTAAATTATTTGGGGGAACTTAAGTCATTAGTGGGAAGAAAAGTAATGTAAAATAGAGGAGAACTCTATGCATTTATATACGTATGCAATATACTTATGTCTCATATCTACATGTCTTTGAATATTTGTTTATGTAGTGTGGTGACTTTAGAAAACACAAACAAAGGCTAGCTTTTAAAATAATTGAGTAATTATTTTAAAATAATTTACATTTTAAATTGCTGCTCTTCGGTGGTCTTCTTTAATCTTTTTCAGACCCTGAAGGCTTTCTACCATGAGCCCCTTTCTTACTTTCAGCAAAGGTGACACTAAAGAGTAAGATAAGTCTGGTCTGAAGGTAGAGACTTTATCTCAACTGACTCTTCACAATCAGTTAACAGACTGAAGTCCTTATTCTATTCTCGCTCCCATGTTCACTACTGCACTTACCTAACCTTAAAAAAAAAAAAAAAAAAAAGACTGGGCACCATGGCTCACATCTGTAATCCCAGCACTTTGGGAGGCTGAGGCGGACGGATCACCTGAGGTCAGGAGTTCAAGACCAGCCTGGCCAACATGGTGAAACCCTGTCTCTACTAAAAGGACAAAAATTAGCCAGGGTCGTGACAGGCGCCTGTAATCCCAGCTATTCGGGAGGCTGAATTGCATTGGCCATAAATATTTTTTAAGTAGATAGTATAGTTTTTTTATATTCAGGAGAATCACTGGTACCTGGGAGGTGGAGGTTGAAGTGAGCTGAGGATCTTGCCATTGCACTCCAGCCTGGGAAACAAGAGCGAGACTTCGTCTCAAAAAAAAAAAAAAAAAAAAAAAAACCAACCAAAAAACTAAGATAACATGATTGATTGATTTTGTAACTTTAGACTTTCAAACCTTGGAAGAGTTATATTTCAGGACACTTAAAAGTAGGTAATAGGCTGGGTGTGGTGGATCACATCTGTAATCCCAGCACTTTGGGACACCAAGGCGGGCGGATCACGAGGTCAAGAGATTGACACCATCCTGGCCAACATGGTGAAATCCCATCTCTACTAAAAGTACAAAAATTAGTTGGGCATGGTAGCGGGTGCCTGTAGTCCCAGCTACTCCTGAGGCTGAGGCAGGAGAATCACTTGAACCCGGGAGGCGGAGTTTGCAGTGAGCCGATATTGTGCCACTGCGTTCCAGCCTGATGACAGAGTGAAACTCCATCTCAAAAAAAAAAAAAAAAGTAGGTAACAACTATTGGGTTTACTTACGCATACACAGTTGACCCTTGAACAACACAGATGTGAACTGTGTAGATCCACTTATATGTGGATTTCTTTTTTCCTTTTTTTATTTTATTTATTTATTTATTTTTTTGAGACAGAGTCTCACTCTGTCGCCCAGGCTGGAGTGCAGTGGCCTGATCTCAGCTCATTGTAATCTCAGCCTCCTGGGTAGCTGGGATTACAGGCGCCTGCCACTATGCCTGGCTAATAGAGACGAGGTTTCACCACCTTGGTCAGGCTGGTTTTGAACTCCTGACCTCATGATCGACCCACCTTGGCCTCCCAAAGTGCTGGGATTACAGGCGTGAGCCACTGCGCCTGGCTCTTTTTTCTCAATAAATACAGTCAGCACTCCATATCCACGGGTGCTGCATCTGCAACCAAAGGCAGATCAAAAATGCAGTATTTGTCTGATGTGAAACCCGCAGATACTGAGGGCCAGCTTTTTGTATACTTGGTTTTCACAGGATTGTGGTACTTGAGTATGCAAAGATTTTGCTATCTCCTGGGAGGTGGGGGATGTCTGGAACCAATTCTCACTGTGAATACTGAGGGACAACTATATTTTCCTACTTCCTAGATTAGGCCTTCAAAGTACTTTAAGCATTTAGCAAAAGGTTAAGAGTTAAATGTAAAATAAAACCACATAAGAACTAGAAAAACAAAACAAAAATCACAAAAGCACTTTAAAAAAGAGTTTAAATGCCTACATAATCTTGAGGTGAAGGGTCTTTCTAAGCTGAATACCAAAACATATCTACAAGAAAAAAATGATTTCACTAAATAAAAATTGAAAATTTGTATGACAGGAAAAAAGTACCACAAATTAAGTGTTGCAGGACTTTGTTATGTATATGCTATACATATGTTGACATATTATGTATATCTTACATAAAAGAACACTTAAAAAGAAGCTAAAAAATTAAGACCCCAATAGAAAAAGTCATAAGGCAATTGATAATTATAGTGGCACTGTAAGTTTAATGTAGTAACATAGACAGACATGGTCCTACCATGTTTATGGGGGTGGATGTACATACATTTTTAAAAAATGGAGCCTAGAGGCCGGGCGCGGTGGCTCAAGCCTGTAATCCCAGCACTTTGGGAGGCCGAGACGGGCGGATCACGAGGTCAGGAGATCAAGACCATCCTGGCTAACACTGTGAAACCCCGTCTCTACTAAAAAATACAAAACTAGCCGGGCGAGGTGGCAGGCGCCTGTAGTCCCAGCTACTCGGGAGGATGAGGCAGGAGAATGGCGTAAACCCGGGAGGCGGAGCTTGCAGTGAGCTGAGATCCGGCCACTGCACTCCAGCCTGGGCGACAGAGCGAGACTCCATCTCAAAAAAAAAAAAAAAAAAAATGGAGCCTAGAGAGACAGACTGAAATGTTCACAGTGAGTAGTTCAGGGTAGCAAAACTATGGGTAATTTTTATTTTGTTCTCTATATTGCCTGAAGTTTTTCAGGGAGGTACATGTTACTGTAGCATAAGGAAAAAACTATTTTTTAAAAGCTAAGTGTAAAAATTGAATGGAAAAAAAAAAAAAAAAAAAAAAAAAAACAGGCGTATGTCCTCTAAGCTAAACAGAGACAAAGAAAATTATTCTTCTGATCTGAATCTCATTTTCAGAATCTGTAACAAGACTTGGTAAAAAATGATTTTTAATATTTGTGAATTTTTTTGACCCTCTAAGAAGTTAAAATGAATTTCTTTCTTATTAATTTTCAGAATACCATTTGCTAGTACATGAAGACTGCTATACATTTTTAATTCTCCCAACTTATAGAAATTAAGTCAATATTACTAAAGTAATTAATACACTGCCTACAATGTACTTACAACTGTGATAACTCTCACAGGAGGTAAACAAATGTACTTATTATATGTTAAATATTTCATGATTCAAATTTTCCACCAAGTTAGACTGGCATAGCCCAACAATGATGATGAATTTGGTAAAGTTGTTTGTCAAGAATCTTAGTAACATAAACCTATCGCTTCAAATTTCCATGTAACATAAAGATAATACTATTGGTCTGCCATCAGCAAAGTATGCACTTTTGAATAATAGGCTTATTCTTCATATAGATTGAAAACTCTGGTTAGAATCAGAAGTCACTAAAAGTCAGCAAAGTGGTTAGAATTAGAAATCAACAAGAGTAACCTATATGGGTTACAGGTTTAACCCACATAAGGTTAACCCATATATAATCCATATAGGGTTAAATATATTATTATCACTTAATAATGATGATGATGACATACAACTTTTTTTGAGTGTTTATGTTCCATGTGCCATGCTAAATAATTACTATCATCATTTAATTGCCAAGGAAATTTAGTCTTAGAGATTATGCAGCTAGCCCAAGCTCACATTCAGTATTGGGATTCAAACTTCCATCTTTCTGATGACAAAGTATCATTATTGTCTTTTCATTAAATATTTTATAAATTTAGTTACTAGTGCTAGAATAAATGGAAATAATTTAAGCACTAGTAAAATAGTTTAAAATTGTATACTTATAAAAAAGATTTGACTACCTAATAATCTATGTATGAAAACTATTTAGTGCCAACAACGTGCAAAAAAATAGCCATATATCAAGCCAAAGAAATGGGTGGGCTATTTCCATTCTTTTATGTGCAAATGGAATAGGATGGAACTTAAGAGAACAAACTGATCTTTTTTCTGTTACTAGTTCTTCATATGTGGTAAAACAAAAACCCAGTGGTTGGGTCTAACAGTGCACTGTTAAATTTGTTAACTTTCGGGAATAAAAGAAAAATTTCTCACTGCTAGGCACTTTGGTGTTTGCTCACTTCATCCTTAATCAACAATTTCATAAGCTAGATATTATCACTCCATTTTGAAAAAAGAAAGAAATGAAACTGAGGCTTAGAAAGTTTGAACAACTTATATATGGCCGATAAGTGACAAAGCTGAGATTTGAATCTAGGTCTAAATGATCCCAAAGCTGCACTAAGCATAGGCCAATGTCAGCGTAGGAAAGCACAATTTGGAAATAATGAGCTAAATTTTAAAATAATTTTTATGTGTACTGATCACTGATTACTACCCTTATGTAACCATATATCAGGGAAAGCTAGCTTTCTGGTATGAAATGCAAAACCAAAGAATAAAAGCATTTGAAAAGCATAAAACATTTGTTTTAAAATCTCTATTTGAAGATTTAAGAAAGAAATATCTTCCTACAATACATGCACCTATTTACTATGACTAAAAATCTAGTAATCTAAGAGATAACTTCAGATAATTTCAGAATTTGGGAACTAAAAATGTTTTAATGGCTAAAAGGAGAAACAGGCAGTGGGGTTTGCATCTAAGATGGCTCACTCAACTGGCTTCTTGGCAGAAGGCACCAATTCTCTGCTGACTATTGGCCTTTAGTTTCTAGTCACATAGATCTCTCCGTAAGGCTGCTTCTGAACTGTTTTGTTTTGTTTTTTGTTTTGATCTCAGTTACATTTATTTCTGCTCTGATCTCTATTATTTCTTTCTTTCTACTAGTTGAGTTTAGTTTGTTCTTGCTTTTCTAGTTCCATGAGGTGCACTGTTGGTTTATTGATTTGAAGTCTTTCTACATTTTTGATATAGGATCTTATTGTTATAAACTTCCCTCTTTGTACTGCTTTCACTCTATCCCATAGATTTTGATATGTTTGTTTCCATTTTCATTTATTTCAAGAAATTTTTTAATTTCTTGAATTTCTTCATTGACCATTTGGTCATTTAGGAGCATATTGTTTAATTTCCATGTGTTTTCATACTTTCTAACATTCTTCTTTTTCCTGGTTTCTAGTTTTATTCCATTGTGGTCAGAAAAGATACTTTATATGATTTCAATATTTTTGAATTTGTTTTATGGCCTAAGATATGGTCCATTCTGGAGAATTTTCCATGTGTTGATGAAAACAATGAGTATTCTGCAGCAGTAGGGTGACATGTCCTGTAAAGGTCAGTTAAGCCAAATTGTTCCAGTGTGTAGTTTAACTCTGATGTTTGTCAATTTTCTGTCTGGATGATCTGTTCGTTAATGACAGTGGGGTGTTAAAGTCCCCTATTATTGTTGTATTGCAATTTATCTTTTTCTTTAGATCTATTAATGTTTACTTTATGTACCTGGGAACTCTGGTGTTGGGTACATATATATTATTATATCCTCTTGCTGAAATGATCTTGTATTAGGCTATCCTTGCACTGCTATAAAGAAATACCTGAGGTGGGATAATTTACAAAGAAAAGAGTTTTGACTTATTGTTCTGTAGGCTTTATAGGAAGCATGGTGTTGACATCTGTTCAGCTTCTAGGGAGGCCTCAAGAAGCTTACAAACATAGTGGAAGGCAAACAGAAGCAGGTACATCACATGGTGAAGCAGAAGCAAGACAGAGAGTTGGAGCAGGGAGGTGTCACACACTTTTAAATGACCAGATATCATGAGAGCTCACTATCACAAAGACAGCACCAGGCCTTGAGGGATCCATCCCCATGAGCCAGACACCTCCCACCAGGCCCCAGCTCTGGCACTGGGGATAACAATTCAGCATGAGATTTGGGCATGGACAAATATCTAAACTATATCACTCTGCCCTGGCCTCTCCCAAATTTTATGTCCCTCTCACACTGCAAAATACTAGCCTGCCTTGTATGCATTCCCAATAGTCCCCTAAAGTCTTAACTCATTCCAGCATTAATGCAAAAGTCCAAAGTCTCATCTGAGACAAAGCAAATCCCATCTACCTATTAGCCCGTAAAATTAAAAACAAGTCAGTTACTTTCAAGATACAATGGGAGATATAGACACAGAGTAAACATTCCCATTCCAAAAGGGAGAAATCAGCCAAAAAAAAAAAAAAAAAGGAGCTATAGGCCCCATGCAAGTTCATAACTCAGCAGGGCAGTTATTAAATCTTAAAGCTCCAAAATAATCTCCAATGACTCCATATCCCACATCCAAGGCAAACTGGTGCAAGGGGTGGGCTCCAAAGGCCTTGGGAGCTCCATCTCTGTGGCTTTGCAGGGTTCAGGCCCCCTTGGCTGCTTCCATGGACTGGTGTTGAGTGCCTGCAGCTTTTCCAGGTTCAGGGTGCAAGCTGCTGGTAGATTTACCATTCTGGGGTCTGGAGGACAGTGGCCTCCTTCTCACAGCACCACTAGGCAGTGTCCCATTGGGGACTCTGTGTGGGGGCTCCAACCACACATTTCCCCGGCACTGCTGTAGTAGAGGTTCTCTATGAGGACTCTGCCCCTGAAGCAGGCTTCTGCCAGGACACCCAGGGTTTCTCATACAGTCTCTGAAATCTAGGCAGAGGCTGCCAAGCCTCATTCACTCTTGTGCTCTATGTGCCTACAAGCTTAACAACATGTGGAAGCTGCCAAGGGTTATGGCTTGCATACTCTGAAGTAGCATGCTGAGCTGTACTGGGGACCTTTGAACCAAAGCTAAAGTCAGAGTAGCTGGGATGCAGGGAGCACTGTCCTAAGGCTGTGCAGAGCAGCAGAGCCCTGGCCCTGGCCCACAAAACAATTCTTTCCTCCTAGGTCTCTGGGCCTGTGATGGGAGGGGCTGCTGTGAAGGTCTCTGAAATGTCTTTGAAGCCTTTTCTTCATTGTCTTTGATATTAGCACTTGGCTCTCTTTTAGTTATGCAAATAACTGTGGCAAGTGGTTGCTCCACAGCCTGCTTGAATTCCTCTCCTGAAAAACCTTTTTCTTTCTCTGCCACATGGCCAGCCTGCAAATTTTTCAACCTTTTATGCTCTGCTTCCCCTTTAAATGTAAGTTCCAACTTTCAGTCATTCCTTTGCTCCTACATCTGAGCACAGGCTGTTAGAATCAGTAAGACCACATCTTGAACCCTTTGCTGCTTAGAAATTTCTTCTCCCAGATACTCTAAATCATCACTATGAAATTCAAACTTCCACACATTCCTAGGGCATGAACAGAATGTAGTCAAGCTCTTTGCTAAAGCATAACACATATGACTTTGCTTTAGTTCGCAATAAGTTCCTCATTTCCATCTGAGATCTTAGCAGCCTGAATTTCATTGTCCATATCACTTTCAGAATTTTGGTGGCAACCATTTAATCAGTCTCTAAGAAGTTCCAAACTTTCCCTCATCTTCCTGTCTTCTTCTGAGCCCTCCAAACTCTTCCAACCTCTACCTGTTACCCAGTTCTGAAGTTGTTTCCACATTTTGAGGTATCTTTATAGTAAAGCCCCACTTCTGGTACCAATTTTCTGTGTTAGGCTGTTCTGCTATAAAGAAATAGCTGAGACTGGGTAATTTATAGAGAAAAGAGATTTAATTGGCTGATGGTTCTGCAGGCTTTACAGGAAGCACAATGCTAGCATCTGCTCGGCTTCTAGGGGAGCCTCGGGAAGCTTACCATCACGGCGGAAGGCAAAGGGAGAGCAGGCATATCACATTATGAAACAGGAGCAAGAAACACAGAGTTGAGTGGGGAGGTGCCACACACTTCTAAATGCCCTGATCTAATAAGAACTCACTAGCATGAAAATAATACTAAGCCATGAGGGATCTGCACCCATGATCCAAACGCCATCCACCAGGCCTTCCTGCCAGCATGGGGGATTACAATTCAACATGAGATTTGGCAGCGTCAACACTATATCAGACCTCTTTGTCATTTTATAGTGACCTTCTTTGTCTCCTTTGACAGTCTTTGATGTGTAGTCTATTTTATCTAAATTTAGCTCCCCCTGCTCTTTTCTGGTTTCCAGTTTCATGGAATACTTTTTTCCCATCCCTTCACTTTCAGTCTATGTGTATCTTATAGGTGAACTGGGTTTCTTATAGGCAGCATATAGTTGCATCTTGTTTCTTTATCCATTTAGACACTCTATGCCTTTTAATTGGCAAATTGAGTCCATTTATATTCAGTGCTATTATTAAGGACGTACTATTGCCAATTTGTTGTTGATTTTCTCATTGATTTGTAACTCCTCTCTTCCTTTCTTCCTATCTTCCTCTGTGGTTAAGTGATTTTTTTTTCTGTTAGTATGTTTAATTCATTGCTTTTATTTTAGTGAATCTATTACAGGTTTTGCATTGTGGTTATGTGAGGCTCACAAAAAACATCTTATAGATATGACAAGTTATTTTAAAGAGATGAGTACTTTGGATCTCAAAGAAAAGTGTGAAAACAAAGAAAATAAAACAAAACAAAACTTTACATTTAAATTTTCACCACCCTCCCACATTTTGACTTTATGTTGCCCTCCCACATTTTGACTTTATGTTGTCTCAATTTACATATTTTTATACTGCTTATCTCTTAGGTTGCTGTAGCTATTATTGTTTTCCATACACTTGTCTTTTGGCCTTCATACTGGAGTTATGAGTGGATTTCACACCACAATTACATCCTAAGTTTGTCTGTGTACTTAATTTTACCAGTGGGTTTTATACTTTTCAATGTTTTCTTTTCACGTGTTAGTTTTGTTTTTTTAGATTGAAGTTAGCATTTCTTGTAAAATGAGTCTGATGGTGGTGAATTTATTCAGCTTTTATTTGTCTGGGAGAGGCTTTATCTCTCCTTTATAGTTGAAGGAAAACTTTGCTGGGTACCGTATTGTTGGACGGCAGTTAGAAAATGTCACTACACTTCCTCCTGGCCTGATTTCTACTGAGAAGTCTATTGCCCAATGAATTAAACCTCCTTTATGTGTTATATTCTTCTTTTCTCTTGCTATTTTTAAGATCCTCCATTTATCCTTGATCTTTGAAGCTTTATTTTACCCATGGGTGTCCGATTTGGAACAAATTTGGTATTCTCTGACCTTTAAAGAATTCTTTTTTTTTTTTTGAGACACAGTCTCGTTCTGTCACCCAGGCTGGAGTGCAGTGGTACGATCTCGGTTCATTGCAAGCTCCACCTCCTGGGTTCATGCCATTCTCCTGCCTCAGCCTCCCAAGTAGCTGCGACTACAGATGCCCACCACCACACCCTGCTAATTTTTTTGTATTTTTAGTGGAGGTGGGGTTTCACCTCAATCCTCCCACTACTAGGATTACAGGCATGAGCCACTGTGCCCAGCCCTCTGACCTTTCAATACCTGAATATTTATCTCCTTCTCAAGTTTTGGAAAATTTCCTGTGAATTTTTTTTTTTTTTTTTGGAAGCTTTCTACCCCTTGCTCTTGATCAGCTTCCTCTTAAACACCAATAATTCTTAAATCTGGTCTTTGAAGTAATTTTCTATATCTTGTAGGCAATCTGTGTTCTTTGTTCCTTTGTTCTTTTTTCTTCTTTAACTGTGTAGTTTCTCTTTTTTTTTTTTTTTTCGTTGCCCAGGCTAGAGTGCAATGGCACAATCTCGGCTCACTGCAAGCTCCGCCTTCTGGGTTCACACCATTCTCTTGTCTCAGCCTCCCAAGTAGCTAGGACTACAAGCACCTGCCACCACGCCCGGCTTTTTTTTTTTTTTTTTTTTTTTTTTTTTTTTTTGAGACGGAGTCTGGCTCTGTTGCCAGGCTGGAATGCAGGGCGCAATCTCGGCTCACTGCAAGTTCTGCCTCCTGGGTTCACGCCATTCTCCTGCCTCAGTCTCCCGAGAAGCTGGGACTACAGCCACCCACCACTACACCAGGCTAATTTTTTGTATTTTTAGTGGAGATGGGGTTTCACCATGTTAGCCAGGATGGTCTCTATCTCCTGACCTCGTGATCCACCTGCCTTGGCCTCCCAAAGTGCTGGGATTGCAGGTGTGAGCCACCATACTTGGCCAATTTCTAGTAGAGACGGGGTTTCACCTTGTTGGTCANTTTTTTTTTTTTTTTTTTTTTTTTTTTTTTGAGACGGAGTCTGGCTCTGTTGCCAGGCTGGAATGCAGGGCGCAATCTCGGCTCACTGCAAGTTCTGCCTCCTGGGTTCACGCCATTCTCCTGCCTCAGTCTCCCGAGAAGCTGGGACTACAGCCACCCACCACTACACCAGGCTAATTTTTTGTATTTTAGTGGAGATGGGGTTTCACCATGTTAGCCAGGATGGTCTCTATCTCCTGACCTCGTGATCCACCTGCCTTGGCCTCCCAAAGTGCTGGGATTGCAGGTGTGAGCCACCATACTTGGCCAATTTCTAGTAGAGACGGGGTTTCACCTTGTTGGTCAGGCTGGTATCGACCTCCTGACCAGACTGACCCACCTGCCTGGGCGTCCCAAAGTGCTGGGACCACAGGTGTGAGCCACCACGCCCGGCTGACTGTGTATTTTCAAATAGCCTGTTTACAGCTTGCTGATCTGTTCCTCTGTGTGATCCAGTCTACTCTACTCTTAAGAGTTCCTAGTGAATTTTGCAGTTCAACTAATGTATTTCTCAGTTCCAGTATTTGATTTTTAAAAATTATTTCAATCTCTCTGTTAAATTCGCTCATACATTTCTGAATTGCTTTTCCGTATTATCTTGAAGATCACTGAGTTTTTTTAAAACTATATTTTGAATGATTAGTCATAGAGTTCACACATCACCATCTCATTAGAGTCAGTCACTAGTTCCTTGCATTATCCATTTGAGGAGGTTCTCTGTTGTTGCTTCCTGTATGTCTATGTCTTCAGATTGAAGGATTGGTTATTTATTCCAGTCTTCTCTTCTGGCTTGTTTTGTTTTTTATTAGATACCTTTACTTAGAGATTCTTTATAATTTACGTTTTTTCCCCCCTGCTAGGTTGTAGACTCTTTTTTGGCACTAAATGGTACCTTAAGCACAGGTTTGCCTCAGTTCTAGTAAACAATCAGAGTGTTGCCCATCTCAAATTGGGAAGGTCCCACAGGAGATATTCCAGTAATGTAGAAAGTCTGGCTAGGGGTTTTTGTCCAGAGGAATGATGGAACAAACCTCCTACAGTATGGTGCCACTGAAAGGCCACTCTGACTGATCTGGCATCTCCTTTGGTGGAGTAACAGATCAGAGTTTCCATGGCTGGGGATGATAGTCCCACCTCCCTGCTTTGTCTCTGGCTGTCCTCAGGAATATTTCTTCCTTTACACACTCCAGATGCTTCCTGTGGGTTGAAGCAGGGACAGGTCTCCTGTCAGGAACCCAAGATGGTGGAAAAGCTAGTTATCCATCTCAACCTCACTTTTTCCAGTGTAGAAACCATGAGTCAGGAGGAGAAATGTTCCACATACCTGGTGCTGGGCAGATTGTGAGGAAGGGCATTGAAGATATGGAAGTCCAATTCTATTACTATCTGCTCAAATATTTTAATGTTTTAATTTTAATTTTGTGGGTAGATGTATGTATTTATGGGGTACATGAGATGTTTTGATACAGGCATGCAATGTGTAATAATTACATCATGGAAGATGGGGTATCTATTCCCCCAAGCATTTATCTTTTGTTTTATAAACAGTCCAATTATACTCTTTTAGTTATTTTTAAATGTACAATTAAATTATTATTGACTATAGTCACCCTGTTTTGCTAGCAAATACTAGGTCTTATTCATTCATTCTAAATATTTTTTTGTAACCATTAACCATCCCCAACTCCTCACAACCCCCCACTACCCTTCCCAGTCTCTGGTAACCATCCTTCTACTCTTTATCGCCATGATTTAATTTGTTTTGATTGTTAGATCCCACAAGTAAGTGAGAACATGCGATGTTTGTCTTTCTGTGCCTGGCTTATTTCACTTACTGTA
This sequence comes from Rhinopithecus bieti, assembly GCF_001698545.2. Lineage (NCBI taxonomy): Eukaryota > Metazoa > Chordata > Mammalia > Primates > Cercopithecidae > Rhinopithecus > Rhinopithecus bieti. Next base: position 2,511,923 of record NW_016804135.1, on the reverse strand, counting down.
ATGACCTCCAGTTCCATCCACGTTGTTGAAAATGACTGAATCTCATTCTTTTTCATGGCAGAATAGTACACCACAGTATAAGTACCACATAATTTCTTTCTTTTTTTTTTTTTTTGGAGATGGAATCTCACTCTGTTGCCCAGGCTGGAATGCAGTGGCGTGATCTCAGCTCACACCAACCTCTACCTTCCGGGTTCAAGCTATTCTCCTGCCTCAGCCTCCCAAGTAGCTGGGATTACAGGCACATGCTGCCACGCTAAGCTAATTTTTTTGTATTTTAGTAGAGACGGGGTTTCACCATGTTGCCCAAGCTAGTCTTGAACTTCTTAGCTCAGGCAATCTAATCCACATGCCTCGGCCTCCCAAAGTGCTGGGATTATAGGCATGAGCCACTGTGCCTGGTCTAAGTACCACATTTTCTTTATCCATTTATCTCTTGATAAACACTTAGGTTCCTTCTAAATCTTGGCTATTATGAACAGAGCTGCAACAAACATGAGAATGCAGGTATCTCGTCAGTACGCCAATTTCCTTTCTTTTAGGTATACAGAGAACAGTGGAATTGCTGAGTCATATGGTAGCTTTATTTTTAGTTTTTTGAGGAACCTCCAAACTGCTTTCTACAGTGGTTATATTAGTTTACATTCCCGTCAACAGTGTATGAGGGTTCTATTTTCTCCATATCCTTGCCAGCATTCGTTATTGCCTGCCTTTTGTATGTAAGCCATTTTAACTGGTGTGAGATGATATCTCATTGTTTTGATTTGCATTTCTCTGATGGTCAAGGATGTTGAGCACCTTTTCATATATCTGTTTGCCATTTGTATGTCTTCTTTTCAGAAATGTCTATTGAAATCTTCTGCCAATTTTTCAATTGGATTATTAGATTTTTTTTCCTATAGAGTTTTGCTCATAGACTTTGTTCTTTTCTCTGTGATTCTATGAACTGTTTTACCTTCATATTTGAGTGCTGGGATATTGCTGGTGATAATCTCAGTGCTCTCTTGTTTGTGGTTTTCTGTGAAGGAGAGTGAAGCCAACTTGCTTCTACACCATTTTGGAACCTAGTCTCTCCATAGGGCTGCTTGAGCGTCCTCACAACATGTCAGCTGGCTTTCCCAAGTTCAATAAGTTTGGAAGGAATTATACACCTGCATAACTACTCACAACCAATATACAGAACATTTCCATCATCCAAACAGTTCCTTCAGGTTCGTTTGTAGTCAGTCCACCCCTTCACTCCTGTCTCCATATAACCATCATCAGCTTTCTGTTATTGTTGTTTAGTTGTATTTTCTTTCTTCCTTTTCTTTTGAAGAGACAGGGGGTCTTGCTCTGCCACTTAGGCTGGAGTATAGTCACATGATCATAGCTCACTGTAACCTCAATCTCCTGGGCTCACACAATACCCCTGCCTCAGCCTCCCAAGTAACTGGGACTAGAGGCATGCACCATTATGCCCACATACATTTTTTTATTTCCCATGTACTGACAGGGACAGGGGTCTTGCTATGTTGCCCAGGCTGGTCTTGAACTCTCGCCTCAAGTGATTCTCCTGCCTCAGCCTCCCAAAGTGCTGGGATTACAGACATTAGCCATTGTGCCTGGCCCAGTTTGTATTTTCCAGAGCTTCATATAAATGATATCACATAGTATGTAGTTTCTGTGTAAGGTCTCTTTCACTCAGCATAATATTTTTGAGATTCAGTCTGTTGTTGTGTGTATCGTATCATTCCTTTTTATTAAGTAGTGTATACAGCTATACCACGAAAAGTTCTCAATTATTTATTGAATTTCATCAATAAAAAAATTTGTGGACATTTGTTTCTTTATCCTATAATGTAGGAAATATCCTACAGAATATCCTCAATTTTGCTTCTTATCTTGCAAAGCTTAAAATATTAAAATAGTACTACATGATCCTTAATAGAAAAAGTTTTATGACTCTGGAGTAGCAGAATAGTCATGATTTGGGAACGTGCTATAATTGCAGACTCTCAAAACCTACCCTAGAACTACTGACTTAGAATCTAGATTTTAATAAGGTCCTAGGTAAATTATATATATATCAAAGGATGAGAGATATTGTTTTATTCTGACAGTTTTTAAAAATTTCAGAGTTATAACAATAACACACTGCATATGTGAAAGTGTGAGAGATAGCTGTGTGTGTGTGTGTGTGTGTGTGTGTGTGTATCAACAAGTCTAACAGAGTCATTCATGTCTATGACATTCAGAAAACTATTATTGGCATCTCAAACAAACTCATAAAAATACCCAAATAAAATATGGGGACATGTTGAATTTTCAGTATTGCTCCTATATAAAATTCCAATTCTCATTTTAAAATTACCATCTTTAGAAAGAAAATATCCATTATTTTATAATCTTACAGTATCAAATGATTTCCTAAAGTTTCTTGTTAAAGTACTTTTCAAAAGAGCAAATGAAACACAACTAAAAACTGTTCTGTCTTCTGTAAAAGGATATACTAGTGATTAGCAGAGATTAGCAGATAATCATCTTCATGCATGTGACCAACAAGGCCAAAAGGACACCAGGGTTTTCATATATTATATGCTATAAAATTCATGCAGCAAACCTACTTGGCATGTATTTTTTAGTATTATACACATCTTTTGATCAACAAATTAAATCTTAAAGAACAAATCATTGAATTCCTATTGACATTTACTGAAAAAGTATGTGAAATGTGAAGATACTCTCTTCATGCAAAAATCATGATAAAGACATTTTCAAAATCAGAGAAAACTAATTTATATAACATAACTAAATTTTCTATAAGCAGTAACAATAGCTTTGTGTTACTAAACTCAGACAGCTGTTACATTTGTAATCATCTCCTATAACTAACTGCAGTAACCAGTTTGGGTTTCCTAGACTAAATTTGAAATTATATTTACGTAACTGTTACTTTATAAACAGAGTTTCATACTTTCACTGATTTAATTCTGTCAATTCTAAGTTTCGATTTGGGACCCTTAATAAAATATTCAAAATAAAGAAAATATTTAAGTCTTTTTTTGATATTTACTTTACCAATGTTAGCTTGAAAATAGCAGCTTCTTTTCTTCAAACAATCTTTTCCAGAATTTCTTGATTCACTTTGTATCTTTTTGCACACATGCTAGTTCTAAATATATATCTGAACTCCAAATGACTTCTCTTCATATTAATAGCCCAAAACAAGCTATTAAATCTTCCTTATAATAAGCAACAATATGCCAAAACACTTGCTCTGTATTTCATACTTTAATAAAAAGAACCTATAAACACTAAAACAATTATTTTAAAAACCCATTCCTTCATTAATAAATATCATGTTCCCCGTTCATATGACAAAATTTGGCACTAGTCAGAAGCTGTCAGAGGAGCTGTTCAAAGATCAGAATTTTTCAGGTTTATCTCGTCTTATTTAAAAACGTTACATGCATTATGCTTGGAGCCAGATCATATAGTCCCTTTAGGACAATCAGAAATTCACCTGAATTAGTCCTACTTTGGAAAGTCGAAGTCTTTTAAATGGCATTGTTAGAAAATCATACAATAATAAAACAATATGAGAATACATATTTTTTATTCTGTTTGAGGCTCTACTAATATTTATTATTCACTTTAAGAAAGACTTGAATTGTAAAAACATAAAATAGATAAATTCTTTATAAGCTTCTATATTCTAAATGATCTATATATTATTTAAAACAAGATAGTATTAAATATAGAAAAAAATTAAAAGGGGCTTCATTTAAAACTGATGTGTTTATCTGGGAATTATAAAAGAAAATTTAAAAGACTGTGTAAAATTAAGTATTAACAGAAAATATTAAAAAGGCACCCTTAAAATTCTAGGTTTAAATATAGGTAATTGGAGAACCTACAGGTCATAATGTAATAAGCCCTGATTTTTAAAAGTCAACAAAAAATGTTTCCCTCTAAAAGATACCCTTTCCAATTTTAAGGTAAAATGCAGAAAATAGAAATCATTAACAATGCATGAACCAAAATTAGTTTAGAATAAAGGCCAATTACAATTATGGAATCTGCATCTGTTCATTACAACTTTGTCAGTTTTCCAGAATATGAGGCTAGGCAGTTTTTACAAATGACGTAAATGGAAATGTGTTCAGAAACGGCTAAACAATGTGTGCAACATGCAAAAAATGTGATGTTACAGCTAAAAAGGAATTCACTCTTCTTCACACTACTATTTATATAGACTTCTCTTGGTTCTATTTCTATGGACATTTTTCTTACTCTGTATAATTTTGCCAATTGAGAGACTGACTCAACATTCTTTGAATATTTGAAATTTCTACAAATATGAAACATCTCCTACCAAGGTGTATAGAATGGCTTACAAAGAATTTAGATGACTTAGAAAAATTGCATTAAATTTCTCTGATAAATGTGTGGCAAATGTTTAGATGAGTAATCTTCTTAAGGCTATTTCTAATCCATGGGCTCAGCTTTTTGGGCAATCAATGGACTTCTTAGGACATGCCATATTTAGCTGAGAAAAGGCTGTCCAGGTCAGTGAGAAAGAAAATTCATTTGGGGCATATCAAGTAGTCCAAAAGTGACAAAATAATATCAAATAATAACAAAGAAATAAGCCTAAAGAGAGTTAAGCAGGTTTTTAAAAAATCAGAGAAGCATTTTCCATAATCTCTTAGAAACTGAGAAAATGGGTTTTATCATTAATAATTTTCAAAATGTCGGGTATTCTCCCATCTCTAAGAGATTCATGGTATGTAATTAACATATTAAAAGCTCTGTGAGCTAAGTCCAAAAAAGAAAGCAATTTAATTTTTGTACATGAAATCTCTACCCCTTTCTGAAAATTTCAACCCCCATATTTTCCACAGAAGACAATTTGGAAAGGCTTTGATAATTTTAGATATTTAAGCAGTAAAATGTGAAAAGCAAAATGGCCCACATATGAAAATGACTAAGTTAAAAAATCATCTAAAAGAACTGAAAATAAAAGAAATGGGAAGGTGGGCCCTTCCTTGGGTATTATTCATTTATTCAACAAATATTTACTGAGCATTAAGTGTGACAAACATAATGCTAGACACTAGGTACACAGTTTTGATTTTCTAAGACATTCTTTCTGTCCCCACTCTCAGATCTCCCTCCCAAAATAAATAGAAGTCTTTTTGAGAGATACTTCTGTTATATGAGTAAACTATCAATTTCAACCCAAATATAGTGTTAACCTAGTTTCGCAAGCACTGGCATTAGTAAAGGCACTTAACAAGCAAGAAAATACTAATAACTAAATGCTGATCATGTAAGTTTTTTTTCTCAAAACTGAAAACTGAAGATACTGAATATGTGCCCAAATTAAACACTAATAAAGTGATGCTGGTGATGACATAATGTTCTCAGTGATGGGCATGAGACATAGGATAATCTAGATATGAGCTATTGGCAATTATATGATCAGTAATCTTTGCTTTCTAGGACCATAACAATGATTCAAATATTTTAAGTAGCTTTAAGATTCTCAGCCGACAGAGAATGCCATATTCCATGTGGTTTTTAATTACATGTTACCAATAATGTAAACCAATCCCATTTTTACCAGGAGACATATTCAGTCGATACAAACCTGCTTGAAAGGCTCTCACTGGTCAAATCTAGGATAACGTAGCATCAAAAGAACCAATGACAGTAATGTATTTATTTATTTATTTATTTTTAAAGAGAGGGTATCACTCTGCTGCACAGGATGGTGTGTAGTGGCACAATCATGACTCACTGCAGCCTCAACATCCTCAGGCTCCCAAGTGATCCTTCTGCCTCAGTCTCCTGAGTTGCTGGGACTAAAGGTGCACATGAGTCCCTACCAACAGTAGTAAATAAAGGAGAAGGGATAATTCCTCCCAAAAATGGAATCCCAACTAATCAATGTGGTATATATGTTAGAAGTGGTGTGTGTGTGTTCAGGGGTGGGGGGTGGAAATCACCATTTATCATGTATAGAATTACTTTTTTTTTTTTGAGTCAGAGTCTCGCTCTGTCACCCAGGCTGGAATGCAATGGCACAATCTCGGCTCACTGCAACCTCCACCTCCCAGATTGAAGCGATTCTCCTGTCTCAGCCTCCCGAGTAGCTGGGACTACGGGTGCGTGCCACCACATCCAACTAATTTTTGTATTTTTAATGGAAACGGGATTTCACTATGTTGGCCAGGCTGGTCTCGAGCTCCTAATCTCGCTTTTAATGACCATTTGTCATAAAAAGAAAGACTGAGGAATTATACCTTTTTGGTCTTCTTGGTCACATGGATGAAGATGACCATCTGTTAATCTCTGTTAATCACATAAGAAAGACCTGACAACTAAACACAATGAGGGATTCTGGAGCAAAGTAAGAACAGTGAGGTGTTTGGCAAAATTTAGAACTTTTTTCTTTTGCTTTGAGGGACATTAGTTGGGAAATTGGCAAAATTTAAATAAGGTCTATAAATCAGTTAATAATATGTATCGGGCTTGGGCTCATGCCTGTAAATCCCAGCATTTTAAGAGGACAAGGTGGGTAGATCACTTGAGCTCATGAGTTTGAGACCCACCTAGACAACATGGTAAAAACCCGTCTCTCCCAAAAAATTACAAAAAATTAACTGAGCATGGTGGTTCATGCCTATAGTTTCGGCTACTTGGGAGGCTGAGGTAGGAGGATCACCTGAGCCCAAAAAGTCAAGGCTACAGTGAGCCATGATTGTGCATATTTGGGGCTGAGGCAGGAGGATTACTTGAGGACAAGAGTTTCCTTGAGAAGGGAGGCTGAGGCAGGAGGATCACTTGAGGACAGGAGCTTGAGACCAGCCTGGGGAAGACAGTGAGACCCTGTCACCAAAAAAAAATTTTTTTTTAATTAGCCAGATGTGGTGATGTATACCTGTAGTACTAGCTACTAGAAAGGCTGACACAGGAGGACTGTTTGAGCCTGGGAGTTTGAGGTTAACATGAGCTACGATTGCACCACTGCACTCCAGCATGGGTGACAGAGTGCAACTCTGTCTCCACAATAACAATATTTCATCAATGTTAATTTCCTGTTTTCTACACACAGTACAATTATTATGTTATGATTGTGTAAGATGTTAACATTTGGGGTGAAGGGTGTACTATTTTTACAATTTTTATAAATGTAAATTAATTCAAAATAAAATTTAAAAAGAAAGAAAACCACCATTTCACAAACCACCATAACTGTTTCAAGTAAGAATCATCATCAGTAGATGCTAAAACTAGTGGATGAAAGTATGAGCAACAATATATTTACATAAAGTATCCCACATATTTATTAATCTCAAGGTAGAAAATAGAGAAGACTGTCAGTGCACAGATCACACCCCGCAGCCCCGGAAGATGGGGAACTGCCTCAAATCCCCGACCTCGGATGACATCTCCCTGCTTCAGGAGTCTCAGTCCAACTGGGCTAGCTTTGGCGAGGGGACTAAGCTGTATCAGGAGCTGCTGCCATATCACAAACAGGTTCCAGTTCTAGTCTACTGTCCAATACCTAGCAACACCTATCCTAACAAATTAGGATACCTCAAAGAAGAGGCCTTATACAACAACTGCCTAAAGGAGTTCATGGCCCTGGAAGAGATGGATCAGGAGTGTGTGATCTGTATAATGGACTTTGTTTATGGGGACCCAATTCAGTTTCTTCTTTTTTTTTTTTTTTTTTTGAGACGGAGTTTCCCTCTTGTCACCCAGGCTGGAGTACAATGGCGTGATCTGAGCTCACTGCAATCTCCACCTCCCGGGTTCAAGTGATTCTCCTGCCTCAGCCTCTGGAGTAGCTGGGACTACAGAGATGCGCCACCAGGCCAGCTAATTTTTGTATTTTCAGTAGAGACGGGTTTCAGTACGTTGGCGAGGATGGTCTCCATCTCTTGACTTCATGATCCACCCATCTCGGCCTCCCAAAGGGCTGGGATTACAGGCATGAGTCACTGCGCCCGGCCCCAATTCAATTTCTACTGAGCACGTACATCTACCACCTGGACTGTATTAGGACTGGTTGATGAGATCCTTCATGTGCCCATTCTCCATGGAGCCAGTTGATGCAGCACTGCTTTCATCCTAGGAGACTACTGAGCCAGGGTCTCTCATCTGACTTCAAGTGAGCCATCATTTTGGGGGATTTTGATCTTTTGTCACTGAGTCCAAAGATCATGCACAAAAGTTTCCTAAAAATTCCTGGATGGCTGCAGAAGTTGGGGGGAAAGTACATGATATTTCAAAATTTACAGGGAAAAGTAGGATGGTATTTTTATGTAAGGCCTTGACCCAGTGTTTAAAAATGTAACTGTATTTAGACCTTGTTATTGTTCCAGTACATAGGAATTGTGTAAAGTGTTATAGCAGCTGTATTTGTTTAAATTGTGTGTACTGAAGATAAGAAGAAGACAGTAGTTATTTTTCCTAAATGAAATAACTTTCGGTAGTGATTTGGGCGCGCCCAAGATGGCTGAATAGGAACAGCTCCAGCCTCCAGCTCCCAGCGTGAGCGACACAGAAGATGGGTGATTTCTGTATTTTCAACTGAGGTACCAGGTTCATCTCACTGGAGCGTGTCGGACAGTTGGTGCTGGTCTGCGGGTGCAGCCTGATCAGCAAGAACTGAAGCAGAGCGAGGCATTGCCTCACCTGGGAAGCGCAAGGGGGAAGGGAATTCCTTTTCCTAGCCAAAGGAAACTGAGACACACAACACCTGGAAAATCGGGTAACTCCCAGCCTAATACTGTGCTTTACTAAGGGTCTTAGCAAATGGCACACCAGGAGATTATATCCCACACCTGGCCTGGAGGGTCCTACGCCCACAGAGCCTGCCTCATTGCTAGCACAGCAATCTCAGATCTAACTACCAGGCGGCAGCGAGGCTGGGGGAGGGGTGCCCGCCATTGCTGAGGCTTAAGTAGGTAAACAAAGCCGCAGGGAAGCTCGAATTGGGTGGAGCCCACCACAGCTTAAGGAGGCCTTCCTGCCTCTGTAGACTCCACCTCTGGGACAGGGCATAGCTAAACAAAAAGCAGCAGAAACCTCAGCAGAGGTAAATGTCCCTGTCTGACAGCTTTGAAGAGAGCAGTGGTTCTCCCAGCACAGAGGTTGAGATCTGAGAACGGACAGACTGCCTGTTCAAGTGGGTCCCTGAACCCCGAGTAGCCTAACTGGGAGACATCCGCCACTAGGTGCATACTGACACCTCACACCTCGCAAGCCTGGGTACACCTCTGAGACGAAGCTTCCAGAGCAAGAATCAGAAAGCAACACTCACTGTTCAGCAATATTCTATCTTCTGCAGCCTCCGCTGCTGATACCCGGGCAAACAGGGTCTGGAGTGGACCTCAAGCAAACTCCAACAGACCTGCAGCTGAGGGTCCTGATTGTTAGAAGGAAAACTAATAAACAGAAAGGACACCCACACCAAAACCCCATCAGTACGTCACCATCATCAAAGACCAAAGGCAGATAAAACCACAAAGATGGGGAAAGAGCAGGGCAGAAAAGCTGGAAATTCAAAAAATCAGAGCGCATCTCCCCCTCCAAAGGAACACAGCTCATTGCCAGCAATGGAACAAAGCTGGACAGAGAATGACTTTGACGAGTTGAGACAAGAAGGCTTCAGTAGATCAAACTTCTCAGAGCTAAAGGAGGAACTATATACCTAGCGCAAAGAAACTAAAAACCTTGAAAAAAGATTTGACGAATGACTAACTAGAATAACCAATGTAGAGAAGTCCTTAAAAGAACTGATAGAGATGAAAACCATGACACGAGAACTACATGACAAATGTACAAGCTTCAGTAACCGACTCAATCAACTGGAAGAAAGAGTATCAGTGATTGAAGACCAAATGAATGAA
>NW_016804135.1:2477962-2498504 GCF_001698545.2 Rhinopithecus bieti | reverse complement strand
AAAAAAAAAAAAAAGAAATAACTTTCTTCTCTTCCTCCTCCCCACCCAAATTCTTTTCTGATGTTACTGGCATTTGGGTCAAGGTTTTATTAAAAGCTACGTTTTATAACACTGGCATACACAAAAAAAGTTTTAAGCTTATTTGCACAGTTCTTTTTTTCCATTAGAAACGGAATTCATTGCCTTAGGTCTTTTTAAATAGTGTATTATTATCGTTGGGATTAGTTCTATGCTTGAAAACCAGTTTATTTATAACCTGTTATAAGTGATATATTCTGCTGCAGTCAGGAAATGCAGAATTCAAAGTGATCTCCTAGCTTGTAAGCAAACTGACATGCACTATCTCTTTTCTATAAAAAAAAAAGTGTCAATAAACCAACTCTATTAAAGTGGGGTTTAATGTTACACTTTCCTATGTGTTTTTTCTAATTATTTTGGTTGTTAATATGGTGATAACTGAAAGTCAAGGTCAATTTTAAATATTAAGAATTCTGATTTATTGAGATTGAATTATGCCACCATGTTTATGAAAAATTAAGGTGGCACCATGGTGAGACCTCATGAGAAACAGTTACTCAGCTGTAACAATTTTGATTTATTCTGTTTCCTGTGACCTCTTTGCCTCTTGTCTTGAACCATAGTAAAAGGATACTGCATCCCTCATTACTGTATTGTTGGGGTTATTGACGTTACATAAATCACATCTCAGTCCCTGTTTCTTGGAAAGGTATCTATTACATTCTGCTAGCTGACTGACAAAATGAAGCAGGTAGAATAAAGATAAGTGTGTTTCACATTTTGCACACACATGTAGAATTTGTATAACCACATGACTTCATAGTTGTGATCTCAAAAAAGGAGGAATTTCTCCATTTTTTCTTCCAGTTAATGTAAGAATACTTTAAATCTCTAGGCTTCTGAAGTGTTAGAGGTAAAGATGTAGTAGCAATGTTTTATCCATTTAACATGTGTTTATTTTTCATATGTACTAAACGGTGACCTACTTGTTCACCTCAATGACATAACAGTAAAAAAAAATCATTCATTAGAAAAAGGAAGAGTGGTCTCAACCTAACAAAGAAATTAGAAATGTTTATTCTTTTATGATGAGCTGAATATTGGACTCTAACATTTTTCTACATGCAAAACAGAGTGTCATGAAGGTTCTTCATAGTTGCAATATAGAGGAATTTAGTATCTCTTAAGTACTTTGTAAAGATTTGACATTCAACTGTAGTATCCATATGTTGGTTAAATTTCCTTATGAGCCCCATGATGGAAAGACTTAAAGATGAATTTGAGAAAAATTGAAAGAAATTAGAGTATGAGGTTCTATTAAACTGTTACATGTATCTTGCTTAAATTTCTGTTTATTAATTTATATCCACCCAATTACATAAAGCAAATTTGAAGGAAACAACTGAGGCTGTGCAATATTATCTGTGATAATTGCTTTTTTTATTGTTGTGTTTTCTACTTAAAGATGATGCTTACGTCATCAAGTATTATAGTCAGACGTTTTTTCTCACTTGTTAAAATTGGTAAACGAACTTTTTTAAAATAAAAAAAACGCTTCTCCAACTTTACAATGGAAATCGATCAATGAACCTGATATATCAATGTTAACATTACCAGTAACAAGAAAAATTGATATAATGGGCCCTCAAATATGATGCACTGAGAAAAAGACACAAATACATTTCTGTAGTATTATTCCTGAATATCCAATATCTGATACTAATCTGAAGGAAGCACCAAACTCCAAATGAGGCACATTTTATAAAATAACAGACCTATTACTCTTGAAAAATGTTAAGGACCTGAAAGATAAATTAATTCTGAAAACCATTTCAGATTAAACAACACTAAAAAGACATGAAATCCAAATGTCACTTGATTGTACAATCATTCCTGAAACAGGAAAAAAAAATCTTTTGTTCACTACAAAAGACATGAATGGGACAACTAGCAACGTTTGAATGTCTAGAGCATTACTAATACAACTTTCTGCAGTGATGGAAGTGTTCTAGATCTATGCTCTCTGATACAATAACCACTGGACTGCTGAGTGCCGGAAATGAGAAACTGAATTTCTAATATATTTAATTTATTTAAATAGCCACATATTCAGTATCTACCAGACTGAACAGCACAGGCTTATATACTAGAAAATAGTACTAGATCAATGTTAATTTCCTGATTTGATGACTGCATTGAGATTACACGAGAGAATATCCTTATTTTTAGGGAAAAAACTCTGAAGTGTTTAGAGGTTAAGGAGCATCATGTGTACAACTTAAAATCTTCAAAATGTTTCAGAGAAAAGAAAGAATGGTAAAGTGAAGTGGTAAAACGTTAATATTTTGAGAATCTGGGTGAAGTGTATACAGAATTCTTCATACTATTTTTGTAAGTCTACTATTATTGCACATTAAAAGTTAAAAAGAATAGCTGCATAAAATCAATGTTATTCTCACTAAAACTTATTTGTAAATATAAAAATATTAATCACTTTCCTACTCATCACGATTTTTCACTTTGTTCTTGAAATGTGAGTGTTCAACTGCTAATTCAATTTCATTTTTTAAAAAAACTCCTGTATACTCTATAAACAAAATATTCACTCTCTGACCAAAAGTGTATAATATATTAAGCTATTCTAAACTTTTATAGTTAGCAGAGAAAGAAAGAGCATAGAACTGAGATTTCAGCCTGAGTACTGAATATTAAAAGTAGCAAAGGTATTTCAAAATTAAGTTCATTGCTGGGCATGGTGACTCATGCCTGTAATCCCAGTACTATGGGAGGCTGAGGTGAGAGGATCACTTGAGGTCAGGAGTTCAAGACCAGCCTGGGCAACAGAGAGACGCAGATCTATCGCTACAAAAAATTAAAAAAAAAAAATCAACAAGGCATGGTGGTGTGCATCTGTAGTCCTAGCTACTTGGGAAGTTGAGGTAGGAGGATCACTTGAATCCAGGAGTTTGAGGCTGCATTGAGCTATGATCACTAGACTCCAGCCTGGGCAACAGAGTAAGATCTTTGCTTTTAAAAAAACCAGTTAATTAGGCCGGACACAGTAGCTCATGCCTATAATCCCAGCACTTTGGGAGGCCGAGGCGGGTGCATCATGAGGTCAGGAGATGGAGACCATCCTGGCTAACACAGTGAAACCCCATCTCTGCTAAAAAAAAAAAATACAAAATATTAGCCGGGTGTGGTGGTGGGTGCCTGTAGTCTCAGCTGCTCGGGAGGCTGAAGCAGGAGAATGGCATGAACCTGGGAGGCAGAGCTTGCAGTGAGCCGAGATCAACCACTGCACTCCAGCCTGGGTGACAGAGCAAGACTCCATCAAAAAAAAAAAAAAAAAAAAAAAAAAAAAAAAAAATAATTGGGAATTTTCTTTTTTTGCAGAGATGGAATATATAGTGTTATTCCCACAGAGTAAAATGGAAAGCTCCATAAACAGTGTGATTTAGTGGTTATCCTTGGAAAATAATCAAGAAAAAATGCCTATATGTCCTGCTTATATGTAATTAACCAAATATCAATGATAATGCACAGGTTGAACAGAAAACTTAGAAACTAAAGAAAAAGCATCTAGATTAATTTCAAATCAGATTTATCTTTTTCATAGTCTACTCAATCCAGTAAAATCAGGTTTCCATCATCACTTCATGAGACTATCCTCAGAAAGATCTATAAATATACTTTTCACTAAATCCAATGAATACATTTTAGTCCTTAATCTCTTGATAACATACATTTGATAATACAAACACCTTCCTTCATGAAATGGTCTTTTCTCCTGGCTTTAATAATGTATACTTTCTTGATTTTTCTCTCTCTATTCGACTTCTAGTATCCTTGCATGCTCTCTTCCTTTAGCCATCTCTTTATTGACATTTCTCAAAATTCTGTCCTAGACCATAATCTCTTCTCATTTTATACCCTAACCTTGGGTTAGGGGGTCTCATCTCACATTCCTGGCTTCAAAAAACATGTATTGCACATATGAAAGTGAACCCAAAAGATCATCCTATTCTAAACTGTTTCTGAGATTCATACCCACAAATGAAGCTATGGACATGTCCAATTGGATGTCTTTCAGGAACATCTAACTCAACATGTCAAAAACTAAACTTATTATCTCTAGTCCCTATGTCTACTGCCTCCCCCAAAACTGCTCTTCCTCTTTTCATAAATGGCAGTATCATTTGCACAAGACAAAAACCTGGGAATTATCTTTTATTTCTCATTCATCACTACCTCCATTTAAGGAACTATTAAGTCTAGTATATTCTGTGACTCAAATTAAGTAGATTATTATTTGCATGAGTTATATTCTATAAAGTTGCTATGAACACTGAATTAGTGAACACTAAACCACCATTCCTAGAGGAAATACAGGATTATATTCCTGTGAGCCTCTGGTCACAGATTTTCAGTAGTCAACACACAACATTGTTAGATGTTCCTAAAAGACATCCAGTTGGACATGTTCATAGGTCTATTTGTGGGTATGAATGAATCTCAGGAACAGTTTAGGATAGGATAATCTTTGGGTTCACTTTCATATGTGCAATACGTGGTTTTTGAAGCCGTAACTGTGAGGTGAAACCCCCTCCCTCAAGGTTAATGAGTATAATGAGAAGAGATTATTGTCTAGGACAGAAAGTGTGCTTCTGTTTAAACACACCTTTCATTAACTAACATTGAACTCATGGTCAACAGCAGTATAACTCATACCATAATGAAGCTTATTTGTATTTATTTATTTTTTTATTTTAGAGATGGAGTCTCACTCTGTCCCCCAGGCAGGAGTGCAGTGTTGCGATCTTGGCTCACTGCAACCTCCGCCTCCCATATTCTAGCAATTCTCTTGCCTCAGCCTCCCAAGTAGCTTGAACTACAGGTGTACACTGCCACATCCGGCTAATTTTTTGTATTTTTAGGAGAGACAGGGTTTCACCGTGTTGCCCAGGCTGGTCTTGAACTCCTGAGCTCAGGCAATCCATCCACCTCGGCCTCCCAAAGTGCTAAGACTACAGGCATGAGCCACCGTGCCCCAGCAGAAGCTCATCTTAACAAACATACTTGCCCCATACAGTGCATCATGATCTTCTTGCACTGAGGAACACTATTTAGACAGCACTTTAAAAATATGGTTAGGGCCAGGTTAAACAGTGAAATTACCAATAAAAGCGCAGATATGAGAAAAACAAAGCAATAAGTAATAGGTGAAAAAGATATTTGTTTACAGGATAAGAACTAAAAGAAGGCAGGATGTTGACTTGTTCAATCTCAGCTGGGAACATGTACATTGGACAACACAAATTTTTTGCTGCTCTCTGCATGTCCACAAATGACTGTGAAAGCATAGTGAGTGGTGATTTGGGGGTTACAAACAAATTTTAGTGAGTAGGCAAAATTGCAAATACAGAATTCACCAGCAGGGATCAAGTGTATCTGCTGAATCTACCTACTTCTCTCTATACCCATGTCTAGTTTAGACAACCCATACTGGTTATGGATTAAGCTGACAGTTTTCAAACTGGTCTTGTTTCTGGCTCTCCTTTGATGTAGTCTGCAAGCAGTAGCCAGAATTGTTTTTATTCTAAAATCTGATATAATTCCTGTTTAAAATGTTTCAATGACCAGCCACAGCAAAAGCCAACACTTTAACAAAAGTTACAATGATATGATCCTTGTGTTTTCGGTCTCCTTTCTTGCTATTACCCTTTTATCTACTGAGCTTCAGCCAAACAGAACTTCTTTAAGGTTTCTCTTATTATTGGGCTTTCATATATGCTATTTCTTCTGCCAAGTTCATTGTTCCCTCTTTACCTGGCTAGCTCATACTAACCCTTCACATTTCTACTTTATTGTTACCTCTTCCAGAACCTTTCTGCTATGTGCTCATCCAGCATCCTATACTTTCCCTATCTTTCTTTATACTTACCAATTCAGTTTAAATTATCTTTCTATTGTAATGAATTGCTAGTTCCATGAGGACAAAGACAACTACTACCCTTTCCCCAGAGCCTAACCCAGTCAGTACTTCACACACCCAGGTGTTCATAATATCTGTTTAATGTCAGGTGAACAAATCAATAGTTCCTCATTATGTGTGAGAAGGTGATATATCTATCTGCACACCTTCCTGACTGCCAGCTGATCATACTACACAAATTCTGATGATCTTACTCTTTTACTCAAACTAATTCTAGGTCCACTCTGTTCTCTGTTCTATATTACGAAGTACTCCGTCTCTATTGAAACATTCCCATTAGCACATACACATGCTATTCATTGCCCATATTAAAAATAGATTAATGGATCCCATCCATAATTCTCTACCTTTCTTCACTATCATCCATTTTTCTGCCCCTTTAAAAAAAATCTTCTAAGGGATACCTATATTTTATGCCTTTAATCCCTCACCTCCTAATCTCTACAAATCACCACATTGGGGATCTTCATCACTTCAATGAAATTATTTTTGACCGATTCACCAATAACTTCACGTTGTCAAATCCAATGGTCACAAGTGTGTCTTCATCTTATTTGACCTCTCAGAAGCACAGTACACAGCTGACCATTTTATTCTTTCTGAAATAATTTCTTCTTTCAACTTCTATGACACAACATTTTCCTGACTTTTCTTTTCTTGTTAACTATTTCTTATCAGCCTTCTTTGCTTATCTTCCTCTCACCACCTCTAAAAATAAAGTTCTAAGGCAAACAGTACAAACAGAAAGTATAGTGTGGTTGCAAAACACATTTTGCATAAAATCGTAAATATAAAGCTTTTAGGAAAACACGGCAAATCGACTGTGTGCTTTTTTCTTCTCCTTGCAGAAATTCCACTGAAATGATAGTTAAGGAATCATAAAGGTATAATTCCACAAAGACAAAGAAAAGAGAAAAAAAGGTCTACCAGTGGGTAAGAAAGTTCACATTTCCTGATGATATAAAGTAGATGGAGGTGTAGCAATCGACTCAGCACAACAGAAAAGGCCAGAATAAGTTGCCCCGATGGGGAGATCCTGATGAGAAGAAATACACCCTGAAAATTCTAGAAAGCATTAACCCTTGAAGGCATCAAGTACCAGAAGGAGGGGGTGAGTGAGCAGGCTGAGAACTCGGTTCCAAGATCTTTCCTCTTTCCACCACTTGGCCAGGCCATTATTCTGCCATTCCTTCTTTCTCCTGTAGTATGCCAGAAATTTTTGGGCTGGAGAATTTGAACAAAAAAGGTTTCAGACAGTGTGACACAACAGATAGAAGAAAGTGGGACTGAACTGTTGGCTTGAAAACAGGAATTAAGCAGAAATGTATAAATTGAATAGTGGTACCCTCAGGCCTTGGGGCAGGACTGCTTCTTATCCATTAAGATCTATATTCATCTCTCTTTCTTTAGGAATAGAACACCTACATTTTAGCTAGGCATATCCATCCAGATAAAAACTGCACTTCTCAGCCCTGCTTGCTGCTGGATATGAGCAGAATGGTATACAACTTCTATTTGTGCCTTAAAGGAAAACAACATAATGCTCTCTACTTTCCTTTCTTCTTCTGCCTACTGGTGAGAACATAAATGTGATGGCAGGATCTAGGACAGCCAACCTAGACTGTGAGATGGAAGTTACATATTGAGGATGATAGTGCAAGAAAAGAGTAGAAGCCCAGGAATCTGACATCTTCAAACTGCCATATCGGTCCTATATCGATGACTCAGTGAAAGAAGAACACATTTATATTTTTTATGTTGTAGTAAACAAATCTAATATAAAATACCATACTGGAAGTGGGGTGTTACCAGAACCAAACTGGGAATATATGGTTGACCAGCAATGGTGAGGGCACAGAAATGGTAGATTGGAAAGTAAATTATCCTGATTAAGCCACAACAAATCTGGCACAACTGTATCTCACAATAACACGGAAGATAGAGTATTGCAGGTGTACTGAAATTTGTTGGAAAAACTCGGAATGATGGTGTGTGTAGGCTGCTATTTGCAACTTTCTATCAAAGCCCTGAAAGGGAGGGAGGGAGAAAAAGGAAGAAGGAAGGAAGATAGAGGAAGAGGATGGAGGAGGGGCAAGATGAAAGGATAAGGAACATACACAAGCAGGCTCATACTCAGGCTAGAGATGACTCTACAGAGACAACATAAAGTGAAGCTTTCTCTAGCAGCTTTTTAAAAAGTGATGTTGCAGCCATAAAAAGGAATGAGATCATGTCCTTTGCAGGGACATGCATGAAGCTGGAAGCCATCATCCTCAGCAAACTAACACAAGAACAGAAAACCAAACACCCCCTATTCTTACTCATAAGTGGTAGTTGAACATTGAGAACACATGGACACAGAGAAGAAAACATCACACACCAGGGCCTGTTGGGGGGTGGCGGTGAGGGGAGGGAACTTAGGGAATGGGTCAATAGGTGCAGTAAACCACCATGGGACTCCTATACCTATGTAACAAACCTGCACGTTCTGCACGTGTATCCTGGTTTTTTTTTTTTTTTTAGAATAAAGAAAAAAAAGGATGTAAAAATTAACATAAAATTAACCATTAACTATTTAAAAGTATACAATTCATTAATATTTGGTACATTCATTATACTGTTGTGCCACTATCACTTTTAGTTCCAAGACATTTTTAATGCTCAAAAGGAAACCCTACACTCATTAAGTAGTAGAATGACTTCCCCCAGCCACTGGCAACTACTGGTCTGCTTTCTGTCTTTATGGGCTTGCCTATTTTGGAAGTTTCATATACAGTAGCCCCCCCGTCCACAGAGGATATGTCCCAGGACCCTCAGTGGATGCCTAAAACTGCAGATGGTACCAAACCCTACATATAGTCTTTTCAATCTGATAACTAAGAGGGCTAATAAGTGACTAATGGGTAAGTAACATATACAGTATGGATACGCTAGGAAAAGGGATGATTCACATCCCAGGAGGGACAAAGTGGGATGGCTCGAGATTTTATCACACTATTCAGAATGTGCCAAAATTTAAAACTTATGAATTATTTCTAGAATTTTCTATTTAATAATTTTGGACCATGGTTAACTAGAGGTAACTAACAACACACAAAGTAAAACCGCGGATAAGAGGGGACTATGGTAAATGGAATCATACCATTTGTGATATTTATATCTGGGTTCTTTCACTTAACATAATATTTTTCAGGTTTATCCACACTATACTATGTGCCAGTACTTCATTCTTTTGTGTGGCTGAATAATATTCTATTTTATAGATATACCATATTTGTGGACAACACATCTATTGATAGAAATTTAGGTTTCCACTTTTTGGCTATTGTGAATAGTGCTTCTATGAACATTTGTGTACAAGTATACATTTGAATACCATTTTCAATTCTTTGGGGTATATACTAGAGAGTTGAATTGTTGGGTTATATGGGAATTATGTTTAACTCTTTGAGTTAACTCAAAACTGTATTTCCTATAACAGCTGTACCATTTCACATCCCCACCAGTAATGTATGAGTGTTACAATTTCTCCACATTCTCACCGAAACTAATCTTCTCATTTTTAAAAATTATACGAGTGTGAAGTGATATCTACTCAATCTAATTGAGTCTAAGGTGTTTTTACTGGATGTTGAGAATCATACCTTTCAGGAATGACAGGTATCAAGCCATTCTCAGATGAAGGAAAAGAGAATGTGGTACTAGGAGGCCCACTGTATGAGAATAGCTAAAGTTCTCTAACCAGAAAGAACCATTAAAGAAGAAACCTTGGAATATCAGAAGAAAGAAATATGGTAAGTAAAAAATATAAATACTATATATTCTATCTCTCCTCTTGAGTTTTGTAAGTTATGTTTAATGGATGAAACAACAATTATAATATTGTCTATTGTCTATATAATATTGTCTCCTGGGGCTCTAAGCATATGTAGAGCAAATACTTAAGACAATTATAAATAGGAGAGGGTTTCAAAAAACATAAAGGGAGGTAAGGTTTCTCTACACTTTACTAAAACTTGTAAAATGACACTAGCAGACAATGATAAGTTATGTACATATAATATAATACATAGAGCAACCTCTAAAAAACTATACCAAGAGATATTTAAAAACACTAAAGGTAAGTCAAAATGGAATTCTAAAAAATTTTGACGTGACCCATAGGAAAGCAGAAAAAATAAAACAGACAAATAGAAAACAGCAGAAACAGAAAAAAAACTAAAATGACAGTCTAAAGCCCATAATTACATTAAATGTAGATGGTCTTACTCCATCAATTAAAAAACACAAATTGGCAGAGTGTATTCATCAACCTTTCTAATGAAGGCAGCAGCAAAAGTAGTAGAAAGTAAAAAACGAGAACGATAACTTCTCAAGATAAACCTAATGATAATGATGTTGAAATGCAAACTGAAGCTAATTTGGATACAAGAAAAAGGTCTCACAAGAATCTTTTCTTATCTAAGTTGAAATATGGAACCCAGCAACAAGACCTAGTAAGAAAGAAAGAAGAGTAGGAACTCTTCAAAGTGCAAAAAAGAAAAAAGAAAGCAGAAGAGCCACTGAAAGCAGAATACCTGTTTCAAAGTGTCAACCAGTAATTCCTGGAAAACATTGAGCTAGAAAAAAACAGGCAGGGTTTTGAGAAGAAGACAAGAATTTGAGATCCAGCGTGAGGAAATATGGAGAGGGAAACTGATCTAAAATACTATTGCATTATAAATTCAACAACCGGACAAGTGTCATGTTAAAAGACAGATGGAGGACCATGAAGAAACTAAAACTGATTTGCTCAGACAGCGAAGACTGTGTTTGTAAAAGCTTGATGAAAGGACAGTTAAATATTTTGATTACTGCATTTTGTTTGAAACTTGCACCACTGATATATTTTAAAACGTTTGTTTAAAGCATTACAATATTTTTCTGTGATCATCAATTAATATGAGGGTTTGTGCTATAAAAATTAAAGTATATGTTATCATTATATTCTTTAAGAACCTTATTTTGATAAAATGTAAATTTGTTGAACCCTGCCACATTTAGTATCCCCACACCCAAATCCTGTTCCAATAAAAAAATTAAAAGCTCATACAAAAAAAATCAATCATGAACTGAAGAATAAAATGGAAAACTATAAATTATACTGTGAATGAAACCAGATTTTACTCTGTTTTGGAAATAACTCAGATGTCCTTCAATGGATAAATGACTAAACAAACTGTGGTATATCCATACCAAGGAATACTACCCAGGAGTAAAAAAGAATGAACTACTGATACATTTTTAATAACTTGGATGACAATTCAGAGAATTAAAATGAGTTTAAAAGAAGCCAATCATAAAAGTTTACATTCTGTATGATTGCATCTTATATAACATTCTTGAAATGACAAAATTATAGAAATGTAGTACAGGTATATGAAAATTATGTAAGTATAGGCTGGGTGCAGTGGCTTATACCTGTAATCCCAGCACTTTGGGAGGCCGAGGCAGGCAGATCATTTGAGGCCAGGAGCTCCAGACCAGCCTGGCCAACATAGTGAAATCCCATCTCTACTAAAAATACAGAAATTAGCTGGGCATGGTGCTGCATGGCTGTAGTCTGAACTACTCAGGAGGCTGAGGCATGAGAATTGCTTGAACCTGGGAGGTGGAGGTTGCAGTGAGCTGAGATCCTGCCATTGCACTCCAGGCTGGGTGACAGCTCCATCTCCAAAAAAAAAAAAAAAAAAAAAAAAATTATACAAAATTATAGAAGTATAACATATGATGGATCAATGAAAATGTTCTGTGTCTTTAGTATATTAACATTAATGTCCTGGCTATGATATTGAACTATAGTTTTGCAATATGTTATCATTGAAGAGAACTGGGTGAAAAGTACATGAGATCTCTCCGTATTACTTATGGTTGCATGTAAATCTACAAATATCCCAAAGTAAAAAGTTTTATTTTTTAAAATACTTCAAAATGTAAAACAAAACAAAAGCCAAATAATTATATCTGCCTGGGAAAGCTCTATGCTACACACTATAAAGTGATAGCTTGTTTATCTTATATTCTATGTGTTGGGTAACTGATGGAGACACTAATAAAAATGTAAATAAACAATAATGCTGAATAAGTACAGAATAGCTAATTAAATTGAGCAAAATAAATTTTCATTTAAAATCTGTTATAAACATGAAATTTCATCTTACTGCATGCAAAGATACATCTATGCTTATATTTTAGACAGCTTGCAACCAAGAACATTATGCCCCTTAAGAATTACCTTATAATGGATTTCTAATATATATTAAATTACCCCCGGGAATACCTCATGACATTGCTGATCCTAGTTAATCTTATAAGCATCCTCATCAGTGTCAAGGGAAACTATATTTAAGTAACCATCTGGTGAAATTTGAAGTCTTAAAACCCTCTACAAAATGATTAGTTGTACACTTTAAATTTCAAATTTTTTTATTTTGAGAAAAAAAAAATCAAATTGACACAAACATCATTTGCTAGCTGGGATCCTGGCCAATTTACTTAGTATCTCTAGGTCCCAGTTTTTTCATATATAAAATGGGGTTACATCCTATGACAAATGATATAACAAACTAGGAATATTGAAGTAGTAATGACTATCCTGATAGAGGAATGCCATTTAATAAAAGTTTTCATAATAACTGACACTGCCTGGTTAATGCATACATAATGTAACATAGGTAAAACTACATCATGCTGCTCTTTTAAAAATCTTGAAGCAGAGAAGCAAAGGCTATTTTTACGAAGAAGAACAAATAAATTGCTGGAGTTGTCTCAGGAAGTAGTACAATGAGAGTAAAATCATAAAGGGAGTTAAAAAACAGTCCTAGTGTAGACTGTGAACTACCAACACAGACATTGTGTGAGAAGATACCAAGAAGTGAAGCTCTCTCTCTTTCCATGCATGTTTTAATTACGTTTTCTTTTTAGGCAAGTTGATTAAATGATTCAATAATCACATTGTGGTGAACAATGTGCCTTCAAAAAAGAACAGTCAAAATTTACTTTGCACATAATTTCCCCTCAGTATAATGTTGATATTAGATGCTAATTGCAGGCAAAATATAAAGTTGTTAAGAACAAGATGTTTGAGAGTGAAAACACCTGGGTATAAATCCAGGCTCCACTACTTCCTAGCTGTAAGACTTGGGCCAATTTACTTCATGTCTCTAAGCCTCAATTTTCTCATCTATAAAATGGGGCAAGAATATTATAATAAAGTGCTTCACACAATACCTTTCATATACCAGGAGTATAATACATGTTAGATATTAATAACAATCTTAGCTAATAGAACTGTTTCTCAAGCTTAAGAATAAATATAATTAATGAAGCAACATTTTAAATATCTTCACTGACAAGGTAAATATAAGAATTAAAACATAATTAAAGTGCAAAAGGGCTATTATAATTGAAATAACTTGCATATTCATCATTCTAAGAAAGTATTATACACTCTGGTTCATAAATGTCTGATGAAAGAGCCATAATTTCCTATTTAGCTTACTGCTGGTAGTTTTAAACAAAATTGTTATATTCAGTAATCATCTACATATTCATGAACAAGTCAAGAAAAATAAACAAAAGTTTTAAATTGTTTATCCTACCAAGAACATTCATCAATTCATAGAAACATTTAATAAGAATTTTAAGAACAGAATTTGTCTCTGTAGTATTCAAATAACTTGTCTTCAGAAATCAATTTGTAATAAATAAACTACATTATGAAACACTTTAAGATTAGAAACTAGATCCCTAAATATTAAAGCATTTGGACTTGGGAAGGAGAAATTAACTAAGAAATTCTATAATTGTAAGTAACAGCTGCACGGTCAATATTTAATCACTATATTATGAGACAGTTCAGTAGTGGAAGACAGGATTAACATATTGCTTTAAAACATTCCATTACTTTCTGCATCTGTTTACTGATAATAAAAGACACAGCTGTTCTAAACGAAACACACTAACAGGTGTAAAGTGCCAATTTGGCATTTTACATAAAAGTTACTCCTCATTTCCGTATGGAATATTCTAAAGCATAGTCTAAACACAGCTACCAATAACTTAAAGGGTTTTTTTTTTTCACATTAATTTGGATTATTCTATTCATTAAGGAAAGATATGCTTCATTCTCCATGAATTCAAGATTATTTTTAAACAGTACACATCCTGAACTAATTATAATTACCCCAGATGTTTTCCATAAAAATGGTCACACATTTGAACAGGGTTTCTTTAGCAACTGTTCTATATCAAATTTACTGCAAAGAGCATCAAAATTATGAGGTAACACTGTATCAAATTCACTATGTTTAAACTACAAATGATAATGAAGTTTGAGCTTACAATTTATTTTCATCAGTGCTCCAGCTAACCTATAGCCATATGTATTTAATCCAAGAGAACCGTGAGGAAAGCCAATATTTTAATAATAAATTATCAGTAATCACTTCCCTACAGCATGACAAAGTAATCAAAATTGGTAAATACAATAAATGTTTAGCATATGGTTTTAGGAGGGATTTGTATATAAAAGAAAATATAATATATTAAAGTGTTTTGGGCAAAATAACTGACTATTCTAGTAATTTAATAAATCTGGATAAGTTTTAATCTGTAAATTATGGAAGTGACAGTCAAAAATAATTACAAAACCAATATTGATGAAAACATTAAAGAATTGAAGAGAAAGAACAGTGGGAAATATTTTAATTTGGCCATTATATATTTTTTTAATTACACAACTTGGAGAGGAAAAGTTAAGGGAGAATATCAAAGGAGTCAAAGGTGTTCTAGTTGCTTTCTTTTCTTAAAGACATTTGTCAAATTAGGTTTAGAAAAAGAAGTTCATTAACATGTACATTTAAAGCGTTCTTGAGATTATATATTTTAATGTATACATGAGGAAAAACATGTAAACCATAATATATATATTTGCTTATTCAAGATGAACAAAGCATCAGATCTTCTCCCAGTAGATCCTTTTTCTCTTTAGCTCAGGTACAGATGATTTAAAATTAAAATAAAATACAGCTTTGCATTACAGTGTCCTCAGCCAAGCAATTATGTTACAACAGTTTTTCTGGTCCTTTTGGAAATCTACTATGACAAATGAAAATTCTTAGTTTGCTTTTTAGGTTTTGAGAAGAAACATAGGAAGTCACTTTTCACGTCAAAAGAATGACGAAAAACACTAATTTTACCACAAATTTAATAAAGCTTAATTCTGCCTAACATGCAGTAAAATGTTGACTTGTTAACCATGACATGTTACCATGAACTATGTGACTGATTCATAAATTAATCAAAAGTATAGAGACAATAATAAATCACATGATGGATCAGTTTATGAGTTGCTTACATAAACTTCATGAAGTCCTTGGCCTTCATAAATTACTATATGTGACCATTTGTCCAAACTATCTTTTTGTTGTTGTTGTTGTTGGGACAAGAGTTTCACTCTGTTGCCCGGGCTGGAGTGTAGTGTTGTGATCTTGGCTCCCTGCAGCCTCTGCCTCTCAGGTTCAAGCAATTCTCCAGCCTCAGCCACCCGTGTAGCTGGGATTATAGGTGTGAGTCACTATGCCCAGCTAATTTTTGTATTTTTAGTAGAGAAAGGGTTTCACCATGTTGGCCAGGCTAGTCTTGAACTCCTGGCCTCAAGTGATCCACCTCCCTTGGCCTCCCAAGGTGCTGGGATTATAGGTGTGAGCCATTGCACCCAGCCATATCCAAACTATCTTAATATTTATCATATTTAATTATAACAGCAGTTAGATTGTTTCTTTATCAAGAAAAAACTGAATTGGTTCTATGAAAAACAAACAAAAACAACTGAAAAAACAAATAAGGTTTATTATATGTAATTATGTACATGCTGTGGTATACCAACTTACAAAAAGTACAATGTACACGCTAAGCTCCCTTAACATGCAAAATTATATTAAATTGTTCAATTGTTGCTGTAACTGGATATACATTACATTCTAGTAATTATATATTTATTTTCTATTCTTATGTTCATAAGGAAGGGTAAATCAACCAGTTTGTATTATTAAAAGAAATAATTGAGGTAACTATAGAAAAAAAAAACTAGGAGTAGAAAAAAACAAAGAGAGCTTTCTAAGAAATATTAGAAAACTAAAAATTTTAAACAATGTTTGCTAAAGCAATTAATCAATCTAAATAAGTCAGAGAAAATAAGGCAAAATGGTAACCAAGGGATAAAATGAATTGTCATTAAAGACAATAAGAATGACTGCTTAATGCTTTTAAAAAAAAATCAGCCTTTAAAGAAACTACAGGATAGATGTTTCTAATAACCAAAACTTAACTTTCCTGAATTTTTCTAATTCATATTGTATACAATAAATTTAGTCACATTTCTAGAGTAAACTATAAATTTGGTCAAATTTCTATATTAAACATTTGACTATTTTTCTACCACACATAAATATGATTAGAATCATGAGATAAATACTGGCATAGTGTTTGACATTACATAGTACTTGAATAGCTACTACAAACCACTTAACAATCAAATAATAAATTACAGCTGTGGCTTGAAAATTTTAGGAAAGTAAGAGATCAGTAAAATCTAGAAATCCCCTTCAAAATTCAGTAATCTTAATGCATACACCTCCACTTCAACTTCAAAAACCGACATACATCCTCCAAAATTAGTAACAAATACATAATTATAACCATATGTTCAAATGGGTCCTAATAAAATGGTATGAAGAGTAACACATCTCAGCTATGTGTGTTCCATAAAACTTCAAAAATCCCAAAGTGTTGCTTGCAATTCTTACAACCAAGATGTGGCTATACATACGGTAAAATTTGAAGACACTAAGTAATAAGCCTAAGTAGTCTCCTTTCCTTCCACCTTCTAATATGCAACATTTCCTCAGATGGAGTAAAATTCTTCCTCATGTACATTTTCTAGTGTCCAACAAGTCAAATAAACTTTTTATCAATACGTAAATCCATAGAGAGAAATAACACATAGGGAATTTCCTTTAGAGAAGTATGTTAAAAGCTTAACTTAAATCCATGGAATAAACTATGTCTTTTCTTTACATGTGAATAGTACTTAAAAAGAAAATAGTTACTGAGGTTTGGCTTATGTCAAATAACAGCCAATCTCTATTACAAGGAATAAGTTACAAAATAGTCCTTATAAATACCCTTGTGAAATTTTACATGTGCTACATATCACCTTGTTTTATATCCTAAGAGTTGTGTCATTGTGTTCATTGAGAATTTAAATAAGTGACTTATTGCACCATATTAATTTAATTTATTCCAGTTTTAAATACTGATTATCAGCAAAAAAATATGGTTATGCTTTGTCTCTTACAATTAGAGATGGTGGTGGGGAGAGAGAGAGAAAGAAAGAAGAGAAAAAGAGAATATATCTTAAAATATTTTTTTCCCTATCTTTCAACACATTCCAAATTCTTATGATACTACAAATGATTAGGAAAGTATAGTTTTGCATGAAGCTGTTGGTTTATAGTAATTTGGCCTGACCATATGCACTCTCAGGAAAGTATTTGGGTAAGGGCAACAATACTGCTATCTGCGAATCAAGATTTTTGTGATACTGTGAAGCCAAAACAACAAACTCCAATCAAGTAATACACTGTACCCAGTGCTGATATAAGGCTGCAACCGTTATCCTTAATGCCTATCAAACTAGTTCCTAAAACCACACATCCTGTTCTATAGGATTTCCTTTATAAAAAGTAGGTGTTACAAATTATCATGACTTTTATGCAAATATGGCTTTTAATGTTTGTTCTAAAGTAATTTAAATAACTCTTTCACTTGTAGTTGTATATTTAGTATACAATTTAGTTGTATATTTAGTAATTTCATAATAGAAAGGTAAATGTCTGCCCCATCAATTTCAAATGATAAATTACTAAATGAAATTAAGCTAAATTCAGAATATATCCAATAACACAAGACCTTATACATAGGAAGCCTATCAAAGCACAAATTAAAGCAAAACATATTTCTTTATTACCGACATGTGACCTGTTACAGAAATCAGTTTTATACTTGAAAAAAAAACACCTTGACACATAATTATCACTACTGAAACTAGTATTCATCATTTCATGTATGTTGATACATACAAGAAACATACAAATGACCATTAATAATTATTCAAATGTTTTTTACAGTAACTATTACAGCTTACCATATCAGTGTTGACTTCTTTGCCTAATAAAATTAAGAAGTCTTAAAAGACNTTAATGTTTGTTCTAAAGTAATTTAAATAACTCTTTCACTTGTAGTTGTATATTTAGTATACAATTTAGTTGTATATTTAGTAATTTCATAATACAAAGGTAAATGTCTGCCCCATCAATTTCAAATGATAAATTACTAAATGAAATTAAGCTAAATTCAGAATACATCCAATAACACACGACCTTATACATAGGAAGCCTATCAAAGCACAAATTAAAGCAAAACATATTTATTTATTACAGACAT
This sequence comes from Rhinopithecus bieti, assembly GCF_001698545.2. Lineage (NCBI taxonomy): Eukaryota > Metazoa > Chordata > Mammalia > Primates > Cercopithecidae > Rhinopithecus > Rhinopithecus bieti. The sequence goes on along the minus strand of NW_016804135.1, from coordinate 2,479,945 downwards.
GTGATCTGTGTTACAGAAATCAGTTTTATACTTGAAAAAAAAACCACCTTGACACATAATTATCACTACTGAAACTAGTATTCATCATTTCATGTATGTTGATACATACAAGAAACATACAAATGACCATTAATTATTCAAATGTTTTTTTACAGTAACTATTACAGCTTACCATATCAGTGTTGACTTCTTTGCCTAATAAAATTAAGAAATCTTAAAAGACAAAAATATTGAAAGTAACTATAATTACAATAACTTGTTAATGGATTCATCATATAAAAGGTATAAACTATGACATCAAAACATAAAATGTAGAGGTGAAGAAGTAAAAGCATAGTGTTTTTGTATGCAATGAAAGTTATCAGTTTAAAATACACTATTATAAATATAACATGTTTCATGTAAGCCTCATTGTAACCACAAAGCAAAAACTTACAATAGATACCAAAAAGATAAAGAAAAAACAAATCAAAGCAAACCACTGCAGAAAATGAACAAATCACAAAGGAAGATAGCAAGGGCTACAGAAAGAAACAGAGCATCTACAAAACAGCCAGAAAACAATTATGATAAACAATAAGTCTTTATCAATAATTACCTTGATTGTAAATAAATTAGATTATCCCATCAAAAGACAGCCACTGAATTTTTTTATTAAAACAAGACCCAACAATAATCTGCCTACAAGAGACTTGCTCTAGCTTTGAGAACACACAGACTGAAAGAAAAGGGATAAAAAATATACATATTACATGCAAATGGTAACCAAAAGAAAGTAGTGTGACTATTCTACTATCAGACAAAATAGACTTGAAATTAAAAAATTGTAAAAAGAAACAAGATAATTAATATAATGAAAAAGGGGTTAATTCATCAAAAGACTATAACTGTAAATATATATGCACCCAACATTCGAGCACGTAAATATATAAAGCAACTATTAATAGATCTGAAGGGCAAGACAGACAGCAATACAATAATGGTGAGAGACTTCAATACCCCACTTGTAAGAACAGATAGGTCATCCAGACAGAAAATGAATAAGGAAACACTGGACTTGGACTATACTGTAGACCAAGTGGACCTAAGGGACATACATAGAACATTCCATCTAATAGTAACACAATACACATTATTCCAAAGTACACCTGGAATATTCTTTAGGACAGAGCGCATGTTAGACCACAACACAAGTTTTATCAAATTGAAGGAGACTGAAATCATATCAAATATATTTACCAACCACAATGGTATGAAACTAGAAATCAATAACAGGACAAATATTTTTAAATTCCCAAATATGTGGACATTAAACTACATGCTCCTGAACAACCAACGAGTCAAAGAAATCAAAAGGAAATCAGAAAGTATCTTAAGATAAATCAAAATGAAAACACATGTCAAAACTTATTCGATGCAGCAAAAGTAGTCTTAAGTAAGTATATAGGGCTGAGCACAGTGGCTCATGCCTGTTATCCCAGCACTTTGGGAGGCCAAGGTGGGCAGATCACTTGAGGCCAGGAGTTCAAGACCAGCCTGGCCAAAGTGATAAAACCCCATCTCTACTAAAAATACAAAAAGAATTAGCCAGGTGTGGTGGCACGCATCTGTAATCCTAGCTACTTGCGAGGCTGAGGCAGGAGAATCACTTGAATCTGGGAGGCAGAGATTGCAGTTAGCCAAGATCATGCCACTGCACTGCACTCCAGCCTGAGCGACAGAGTGAAACTCTGTCAAAAAAAAAAAAAAAAAAAAAAGAAGTATATAGTAATAAACATCTACATGAAGAAAACAGAAAAATCTCAAATAAATAACCTAACTTTACACCTTAAGGTACTAGAAGAGGAAAAACAAACTAAGCTAAAGTTAGCAGGAGGAAGGAAATGATAAAGATTAGAGCAGAAGTAAATGAAATGGAGGCTAGAAAGACAATGGAAAAAATAATCAAAACTAAAAGAGTTTTTTTTTTTTTAACAAAATAAG
>NW_016804135.1:2474592-2477614 GCF_001698545.2 Rhinopithecus bieti | reverse complement strand
AGGGAATATTTAAATAAATCGTTGTATATCTACATGCTGGAATACTATGCAGCTAGTTAAAATAATACAGTTATTTTTAAAACATGGGGTAATGCTTATACAACAGAATACAAAAAGAATAAGATGGTATACACACAGTCTTATTCTTTTTGAGTGTAAATTCTAGAAAGTGTAAATTTTAGAGTGTAAACTGAGTGTAAATTCTAGAGAGAAATTCTCAAGCTTTCTTTTGCCCAAACAGGTAAATCTGAAAGCTTCCTACTTTCTGGAAGAAAGAACGTAACTGTTCCCAGTTATGTAAAATATGTCAAAAAGACTAGAAGAAAATATCTAAAAATACTATTTCCAGGGGTTGAGATTATAGCTATTTTCATTTTCTCCTTTTATATTCTGTATTCTTCAAATGTTCTACAGTGAACTGGAATTAAAGTTATAATTTAAAAAAATTTGGATTTGTAAAAGTTAAGGAACTTGCAGAATTGAGATATAGGCCCAAATGTCTGACATGTCACTAACCAGCTCTTTCTTAGGCTTATTTCTCTATTAAATATCAATTTCCTCCCTTCTAAAAGAAGGATAATTGTCCTCACATAACGACTTAAGATCAGAAGTAGGAGGGTACTCGGTATAGTTCCTGTCATATTAAATGCTTGATAAATCTGTTTAAACAAATGTGAAAATCTGACAGTCTAAGAATTCATATTTTCAGTAAAATGCGAAGTCTACCATGAATACCCAATTCAAAAAGATAGGAAAACTGTGCCATTCACTCTTTCACCCTGTTCACTCTTGCCTGCAATCCAATTCAAATTAGAGGAAAATGTACCATTCTAAAATTAATATAAAGGCAAACCAAATTGCTACCTTCCTGCCTTGGGGGTATCTTCTTGCCTAAAGACTTCCCTAACATGGAAAGAAAATTTCAAATTGTACTGTAAAAGTTATCTTCCTAAAACTGAACGTAAATTCTAGAAATTCTCAAGCTTCCTTTTGCCCAAACAGGTAAATCTGAGGCTTCCTACTGCTAATGAGAGCTTGAAAATTCATACGCAGTACTGCCTCAAACAGATAACTAAAAACTGACTATAGATTGGGGAGGAAGCATTTTTTAACATATTAAATGGAATTTCAATACTGGTAATGAATTCAAGGTAATCTATAGACTGCAGACCTTGAAGACAAAAGGATAAAATTTCCTTTCACTATAAGAATCTAAAACTCAGGGGGCGCCCAAGATGGCTGAACAGGAACAGCCCCAGCCTCCAGCTCCCAGCATGAGTGACACAGAAGACGGCTGATTTCTGCATTTTCAACTGAGGTACCGGGTTCATCTCACTGGGGCATGTCGGACAGTTGGTGCTGGTCCGCGGGTGCAGCCCAACCAGCAAGAGCTGAAGCAGGGCGAGGCATCACCTCACCTGGGAAGCGCAAGGGGGAAGGGAATTCCTTTTCCTAGCCAAAGGAAACTGAGACACACAATACCTGGAAAATCACGTAACTCCCACCCTAATACTGTGCTTTACCAAGGGTCTTAGCAAACGNGGATCCTAAGATAATACTATGAACAATTGTATGCCAATAAATTGGATAACCCAGAAGTAATGGGTAAATTCCCAGAGAATAATTGTGATGTATTAAAGTTTTAGGTTTTATATATATAATATTTGTTTAATATAATAAAAATTTTAAATTAAAACTATCTACAATTCTACTACTCAGAGAAAATCATTATTGTTCAACAATTAATTATTGAGTGCCTACTACATGCCCTGCTCTTTTGAGGTTTCTGGGAATTCAGCAATAACTAAAAAAAGTTGTGGTCATGAAGTTTAGTTTCTAGTGAGTAGAGACAAACCATTAAACGTACACTAGGTCAGTGCTAAAAATAAAAATAATGTAGATTATATAGTATAGAATGATGCTTTTTTTAAAAGAATGATAAATATTATAGCATTTATAGATTTTTCTGATAAGATGATATTCAAGCAGAAACTTCAAGTAAGTGAGTCAACAAATACTGCAGGTATCTTGAGAAAGAGCATTCCAGAAGGAATAGCAACAGGAAAAGAAAAGAACATGCTTGACACTTTGAAGGAACAGCCAAGGAGCCAGTGTGGCTAGAGAAATGGAACATGGGATCAGAGGTAGAAGATTAAAATCAGAGAGAAAATAAAAGTTGGGGAGTGGGAGGCATAGATATGTAAGACTTTGTAGGCAATGGCAAGGACTATGGATTTCACTGTGACAAAGTCACTGGAAGGTCTGTGCAGAGAAATGACTTAAAATGATTTCTGTAGTTCAAGGATTGGTCTGGCTGCTGTGTGAAAAATGGACTAGAAGGAAGCAAAAGTGGAATTAAGGGGTCAGTTAGGAAGCTATTTTAACAATCTAGGTGAGAGATGAAGGCAACTCTTAAGACTTTTATGTAATTCCTTCCAGTCTTTCTGCCTGTGCATTTGAGCATGTGTATAATTAACATCATAGGGATTAAAAAATGTGTACAGCTTAGTACCCTGCTATCTTCACATGAAATTGAAATTTCTCATGTAATTTAAAATTCTCATAAAAGGTAGCACTTATATATGAGGCAAACATTTTTCTTGGTTTCTGTTATCCTTGTAGATTTATTTAAGTTTTTTATGATACACAGAAACTTTAAACCAAAAAGTTAGACATATTACAACAACTGAAATGTTCAAAAATAAGGGAATATTTAAATAAATCGTTGTATATCTACATGCTGGAATACTATGCAGCTAGTTAAAATAATACAGTTATTTTAAAACATGGGGTAATGCTTATACAACAGAATACAAAAGAATAAGATGGTATACACACAGTCTTATTCTTTTGAGTGTAAATTCTAGAAAGTGTAAATTTTAGAGTGTAAACTGAGTGTAAATTCTAGAGAGAAATTCTCAAGCTTTCTTTTGCCCAAACAGGTAAATCTGAAAGCTTCCTACTTTCTGGAAGAAAGAACGTAACTGTTCCCAGTTATGTAAAATATGTCAAAAGACTAGAA
>NW_016804135.1:2433665-2467642 GCF_001698545.2 Rhinopithecus bieti | reverse complement strand
CGGGTTTTGGGTGTATGTTTTCATAGAGTGGTTACTTTCTATAATGCTGTACCCAGATTCTAAGAACCTGGAGAAGGATTAGCAGTTCTTATAACAGTAAGTTTACTGTGTATAGGAATGGGTTGTATTTCATTATAGCTATTCATCTTTTCTACATTAAAAATATTTTTCTCTAAAAAAAAAAGAAAGAAAATATGGCATATATACACCATGGAATACTATGCAGCCATAAAAAAGGATGAATTCGTGTCCTTTGTAGGGACATGGATGCAGCTGGAAACTATCATTCTCAGCAAACTATCGCAAGAACAGAAAACCAAACACCGCATGTTCTCACTCATAGGTTGGAATTGAACAATGAGATCACTTGGACACGGGAAGGGGAACATCACACAACGGGGCCTATAGTGTTGGGGTGGGGTGTGGGGAGGGATAGCATTAGGAGAGATACCTAATGTAAATAACGAGTTAATGGGTGCAGCACACCAACATGGCACATGTATACATATGTAACAAACCTGCACGTTGTGCACATGTACCCTAGAACTTAAAGCATAATAATAATAATAATAATAATAAGAGAATCTAAAACTACCTTCACTGCTACAGATTTTTCCCATGACTGTGAGATTCAGACTTCAATGTGTGTGGCAGGTAAGGAAATTATGAACATCAAGCTTGTCCCAACTACACACTTCTAGTTACATCCTTTATTCAGTCAGCTGTTGAATACGAGGTAAACTGCCTCATTTTCATATCTTTACAATAAAATAATAAAGCTCAAAATATTTCCGTAAGCAGCTTCATACAAATGGAGACATAGGACATTGTACATTTGCAACTAAAGCATCAGCTTCTTAGGAAATACAACTGTAGCTGTCTCTATGGTCCAAAGACTAAAAAATCCAGATATTTTAGAAAAATTAAATTATGAAATAATTGTATTACACATGTCTTACCTTTATCAAAGACTTTAACAGGTTTCTTTTAGGTAAAAACTTCAGTAATAAATTGATTTATTTGTAAATCTTATTGAATATAGAATTTTAGAATCCAAGGGCCTATTTAATCCCATGCTTCTCTGTTGGATAGAAAAGTAAAGAGATACATAAATATATATTCTCTTAGTGCAATAAATGAAAATAACTATATAGAACTTTGACATATATACTCTTGTTTCATTCCAAATACTCTTGTCAGATGATAACTGGTATTTTTGTCTTCATTTCTTAAGTGAGAAACTAAAGGTCAAAGGAGATCAATGACTTTCTTAAGGTCACTAAGTGACAAGGGCAGAGTTGGAACCCGGTTCTTTCACTTTAGAGCCAGTATTTTTTGTAATACATAAAAGTATCTCTTTTGTACCGTATTTTCTCTCAAGATAGGCTGTGTAAACACAAGGATTAAAGACTGATGTTCATTAACATCAATAACTGCACAAAATTTGGAAAACAATTGCTTTTCAAATATCTTTCCCAAAAGTGACTTTAAAAAACAGATTTTGTCCTCAAAATGATAATGATGATTCCCTAGAAAATCATTTTTGCATTTCACATTAAGAAATCTAGTAAGGTACCCTTTTCTCATTCTGTGTTAACAGTTTAAATATATTTAGAGATAAAAAGAAACATATAATTTGCCTGTATGACAAAGTATAATTGGCATCATAATTCTGTAAGAACCTGTGCATAATGCTGGCATGGTGGGAAGACAACTAAACCAAGAGTAAAGGGATTTTACAAGGGCCTAAACTTGGATTAGTCACTTTAGCACTTTGTGTTTCATCTGTAAAACAGAGTATTGACCTACGGATTGCTGTGAGGATTACATAAAAATGTATGTGATGGCAATTTGTAAGGCATCAAGCACTACATAAATATAAGGCAAAATAATTATTGATTTGCTCATTCTATTTCCTGATGTAGGTACTAACTACTACTCATCATATTTAACTAAACTTATTTCAAGTTATACAAACATTATTGAAAATTGTTCATAAATCAAAGAAAGTAAATTTGGAATAATCTTTTAAACAATCGCTGTCATTTAAAACTTGCAAATTCAAATTTTTACATACAAAAAATGACTATAAAATGCTATAAGGTTACTTTCTACAAGTTATACACATAATCAGCAGTAACATAGATGCAGTTAGAGGCCATAATCCTAAATGAATTAGGGCAGGAACAGAAAACCAAATACCACATGTTCTCACTCATAAGTGGGAGCTAAACATTGAGCACACATGGACATAAATTTGGGAACAGTAGACACTATGGACTACTAGATCAGGGGAAGCAGTGGGGGAACATGGGTTGGAAAACTACTTATTGGGTACTATATTGTCTACCTGGGTGATGTTATCCATACCCCAAACCTCAGTATCATATAATAGTGCCATGTAACAAACTTGCACATATACCCCCTGTATCTAAAAGTCAGAATTTAAATAAATAAATAAAGCACATATTTACAGGCAATGTATCATCCCATTTTCCCAAAATGGAATGCTCTAACAGTTTGAATTCACTTAATGTTTACATATGAATGGCATTCAAATATTTACTGAATCTAATAGTGATAACAATGTTCATTGATTCTACAAAAACTAAATATAATAAATAAGGTATACTTTACAGTGAAAAAACTTTAATCCTCAAGATCTTGCCTTGTTCTAAGAATCATCATTATGAATATAAATTACTGTCCAGTATTTTAAAAATAACTGTTATCTAAGCTTAGTGGTTAGAAATTTAATTTACAGATTAGGTTTAATATAAGTTAAATACATGGCAATCATTTTTCATATTCTTTATATTATTTTGGTTTTTCAACATGTAATTTGCTACCATAATTAAAATTAACCTAATAACATATTCAGCATTTAAAGTTTTCATACCTCTCAAGAAAAATTATTCAGAAGAATGTGTAGTTATATAAGGCATATAGCTATCTTGCCCATATTTTACTCTGATTTTCCATTTATAAGTAATTTCTTGATAGCTTGCAATTCAAATTTTTCCTATAGGGAAGATACTGAAAAAAACCCTATTTTAAGATATCCTCTAATATCTATCCTGTTAATCCAAATTACTTCCCTCCTTCTACATCTCCCACTGGCCAGTTTTTTTTTCCTCTATAGTTTATCTCATCATCTCTTTAAGAGATTATTAATAAAGACTTACTTTATTTAATGCCCTTTAACAGTGAAAGGGGAGGAAAATATACGCCACCAAGCTGTACAGTGAAACCGATGACCTTCCTTATTTCTACTCTTTCCTATTGGCTAAATTCAAGCAAAAGCAAATTGAATCATAAAAAAAAGAGCACCTATTTGAACAGTGAAGTATACATTTTTTAGTTATAGTTCTAAATATGGCTTGACCAAAAAGGAATAATTTCTGAGACCTAATATAGATGGTATTTATATCCTATACATGTTTAACAGCATATTAGCACTCATGTAATGCTTTTAATACTGATAGTACATACCAGTTGACATACTGAATCCAAAGCTTTAAGGAAAAAATAAGAAAGGAAAAGCTCTATGAGAAATTTCTAATTATGCAACTTAGAAAATATTCCAAAATGATGCATTTAAATTTTAAAATGTCGTTTAAATTTAAAAGTAGAAATTACCAAGAAGTTCATGGAGGTTTTCTGAATTCATTTGTAATTATGACAAACTTCTTGATTCTCATATTAATCCTCTCAAAATGTAAAAAATAAATATTTCTAAGTTTAAGAAACTATAACACTGGAAACAAAAAATAAAGAAGAGACTATGCCTAGCAATAATTCTCAGGAAGAAAAAAAACAGGATAATTAAGAACAAGATTTAGAATCTCATCAGATAACTATATGCCTTGTGGAGAATACTAAATAAAGATACATAAAATTTTAATAGATGAAGATAAATACAATCTCCTAGGCTTCACAGAAACATAAAGATGAACCTTTTGCCCTATGAGATATTAAAATTTATTACATAGCAATAATTATAAAAAGTATGGTTCTAATAGAATAGACTCATCAATGTTAATAATAAAAATAAATAACAGTAATAACTCTTATTCATTGAGCATTTACCCTGGGCTAATCATTGTGCTAATTGTTGATATATGTGTCTTATTCATATTTACATTTTAATGACTCATGCATAGTACTTATAATAAAGTTATGAGTTTATTATATCCATTTGACAGGTGAGGAAAGAAAAATGCAAACATACAGTAATTTAGTCAAGCGAATATAGCTAACAGTGGATATACCTGAGGGTACATAATAATTTAGTATAAGATAAAGGTAGCATTTCAAGTAAATGTGAACTATTTATTAATTTTGAGGGACAACTGGCTAACATTTTTGGGGAAAAAAGGTAGATACCCATGTTACTTCTTGTACCAAATTAATTTCCATATCAATTTTAAAGATTTATGTCAAAATGCAGCCAGGCATGGTGACTCACACCTGTAATACCAGCACTTTGGGAGGCAGAGGCAGGCAGATCACTTGAGGCCAGGAGTTTGAGACCAGCCTGGGCAACATGGTGAAACTAAAAATACAAAAATTAGCCAGGTGTGGTGGCATTTGCCTGTAGTCCCAGCTACTCGGGAGGCTGAGGCAGGAGAATAGCTTAAACCCAGAGGCGGAGGTTGCAGTGAGCCAATATTGCACCACTGCATTCCAGCCTGGGCAACAGAGTAAGACTCCATCTCAGAAAGAAAAAAAAAAAGAAGAAGAAAACAAATATCTACTTATGTAATTTTAAATTGTGATTATTCTCTTTAGGAAGGACACCAAGAGCAAAATCATTTAAAAAAAAAAAAAGAAAAAACCTCTAATACATTTGATGACATAAAAATCCCAAAACATCTACATGGCAAAATATACCAACATCAAGTTAAATGCACATACTAAATTAGTAATTTTGTTTTTCAGAATATAGTGTAGAATCCTAATAAGAGAAGAGGGGTCAGGCTGACAGGAGCAGGGGAAAACAAAAAGAGAAAGCAGATAAGCTGTAAGTCTGCCTTTCCTCATGGTCCAGGACAAAGCCCTCCTGTGCAAATAACTCACAATCATCCTGCAGCTGACTTATCACCAGACCATTGGTTGACAGAAAAATCAAGTTAGCTCACTGCAACCTTGGTGTTATCAGTAGCCTACATAGCCTTCTCCAGCACAAAGCACAAGTATCATCCTATAAAATCCCCAGCAAGCCTTTGTCTCCTTGCAGTCAGCTCCTGTCTTGCCCATTTGCCCATTGCTTCCTTGCAACGTATGTTCATACTTTCTCTAACAAACCTGCCTTTCTTTACCTGGAACTGTCTTGGTAAATTCTTTTTACTGCCCACATGACATTGGCCCCTGAGAGTTGACACCCGCAACATATGGGACAAAGTTTTACCCAATATAGTAGTTCTTACAAATAATAAAATACTGACACTCTAAACAGAATAAAAAAGAAATTGGTGAAGACAGAGCACAGCATTCACAAGAAAAATATAATTACTAATTAACATACTAAAATACTTTCATATTCATGAGTAATCAAAGAAATGCATATTAAAATAATACTGAGATATTTTATTTGGATATTTTATTTGCTTGTTGAGCAAAGATAGCTTGTGTTCGCAAAGGTGCAAGAAAATCTCCACTGACCGTTAAGAACTATCATTTTTTGGGGAATACATGCAGTAATATGCAAAACGTCTTCTTGAAAAGTCACATTCTTTTTTTTTTAACCTTTAGGCTCTGTTGGACTTGAAAAAAAGTCTCATTCTTTGGTCTAAAATTTCACATTTGTGAATTTATCCCAAAGAAACAAACAAATGGGCATACATTTTGAAAATGCATTTCATCATAAACAATTGTTTATAATTAAAAATATTGGAAACAAACTAAATTGCAACAATACTGTTTTAAGTTGTTAGCAAATTCATATAATGAAATAATATGCTGCAAGCAAAATGGTGATTCGTCTATATTAATGACACGAAAATATATGACTATACTTACTGTTCATGTTTATTGACAAACCAGAAAAGCAATATGCAGTAGCATGTTTAATACTATTATAATTTCCATGAATACTATATATGTGCACAGAAAAAAATATTTTTTAAAGGATAGAAATTGTATCTAGTTAGGGATTTAGATTTGTTTTCTTTGTTTAAAATTTTCTACCTTTTCTAAAATAAATAGCAACATTTTTGCAATTCATGAATTAATCTAAAACACTAAATGGAAGGTAAACAGTAGAGAACGAAATATAATACTTTTAGAATAACAGAATAAAAAAGAAAGGAGAGGGTAATAGCCAAAGGGGTAATCTACGAGAAAAAAAAAAAAGGCAGACAGTAGTCTCATAGACAACAGAGATGAAAAAGGGCAACAGCCAAATGAAGGAAAAAACACACATGTATGTATGTACATTCATACACTGTTTGGGCCATAGGAAAAAAAATCAAAATTATTACAGAAACAAGTTTGAATCCATTGTCAAAGATCCTCAAGGAGACCATGCAGCAAGAAACAGTGGAGGCTGAACAACCATTTATTATCCCATTTCTGACAAAATGGTTACCAATTATCTCAATGAAAATAATACCAGAGTGGCTTAGGAAACATTAGAGTTAATATATTCCAAGAAATCTATATAAAAGAGAGGAAATCACATAAAGGTAATACAAAACAGAATTACTAAGCTAGCTGATTCATATGAAAATACTTTGCAAACTGCTAAGAGTCACAGCAGTGATATTACCACTAAGCTATAAAAACTGTTACTGAAGTTAGCCCAGAACAATAACTAGCTTATAAAACACAAAGAAGAGGGTGCTTAATCTGTTTAGGGAAATCAAGAAAGAATTCTCAATAAGTGATATTAATTCTGAGTCTTGTAAGATAAACAGAAGTTTGCTGGGTAGCTCTAGAACTGACACGGTGTAGAGGAGGGATTAGGTAGGTGGAAATTGGAGATGTATATTCTAAAGCAAGGAATGTATACTGAAGCAGGAAAGAACAAGGTTTATTTTAGATAAGTTCAAGCAACTTATCATCATCAAGCAATCAAGCAAGCAACATCAAGCATGTTGAAATTCATGCAGAAGATAAAGTATTTGGAAATGAGGCTGAAAATGTATATGGAGGTCAGACTATAAGGGTTTGATATATCATACTAAGAAGTTTGACTATAACAAGGAATACAAGAGTGATTTGATTAGATTTGCATTTGAGAAAAGTTCTTTTGTTGCAATATGGGATATGGACAAGACCTGGGTAGTACTAGAAGAGACTGGTTTGAGGACTTTTAAAATGACTGAGGCCAGAAGTGATTAGAGCTTGAATGAGGGCAGTGGCAGTACAGATTGAGAAGAAGAAAGAGACTCAAAAGCTTTTAAGTAGAACTGACAAGATAATCAGGGAGATGTTAAAATGGTTCCCATGTTCCCAACTTGAGAGCTTAGGTGGACTCTATAATGGTTATTATGTGTATATAGATGCATGTGAACTAAAAGCATATATACACATCCCGAAAGAAGATACGAGTAGAGAGGCATGTGGGCACACTGGAAAATAAAATGAAAAAAGCAATATACAAAATGCAGTACAAATAATGTATGGATGAGAGAAAAGATGACAGTAGGTGGGAAATTATGTTTGTGGGGATGCTTTAAAAAAATTGAAGTCTTTATTTTCATTTGAAATCACCAATAAGCTGTACTTAAAATTCAGGCAATGCCCAGCTCTCTAAATGAGTTTATATAAAGGGCTTAGAATGGTGTCTAGTAAATGGTAAGTTTTCAATGGATGTTAGCTATTATATTATTACCCTGAATCATCCAAAAGCTTTAGTTCCTATTCTCTCACTTTTCTTTTTTTTTGAGACAGGGTCTTGTTCTGTAGCTTGGGCTGGCATAATCACAGTTCTCTGCAGCCTCAACCGCTCAGGGCTCAAGCCAAGTGATGTTCCACCTCAGCCTTCTGCGTACACATATGTGCTATCATGTGAGGCTAATTTTTATATTTTCTGTAGAGATGGGGTTTTCACCATGTTGCTCTGGCTAGTCTCAAACTCCTAGGCTCAAGCGATCCACCGTCTCAGCCTCCCAAAGTGCTGGGACTACAAGTGTGAGCCACTGAGGCCGGCTCTACTCTCACTTTTCTATTTCATTCAATTATAAGTCCTAGAGAGGATTTAGTAAAATGTCTGGGGTACACATAACTTCTAAATTATTCAACACTGCTACCCATTCAGATCATTTTGCTGAAATAAAGATGATTTGTTTATTCAAAACAAAGAGAAGTTGGAATATGATCTTTCATTAATTTGTCCCAAGAACTATATAAAACTTAACCACCCTAAGTAGATATTACAGTGATAGTTTTTCAGATCTACTTTAGAAAGATATTTTATGCCATTGAAAGGTGATGCAAACTATTTCCAAACTAGATTTATAAGAGAAGAATCTAAGAAGAAAGGATAGAGAAATTCAGTAAATTACCAGAGTTGCTTAAAATGGGTCTCCAAAATGTTCTTATTATTGTCTTTGAAGAGCTGTAAAAAATCAGAACAAAAATATTCATATTCTAAAGCAAACTTCATAGAATACATAATATTTTAACTATGTAATTAAAAAGGGGCTCTCTTTCATTAGCTTAATAAAGTTAACTGTAATTTACAGTATCAAATTATTGTCAATATCTAATAATTAAGATGGTACCTAATTCTAAAACACTGTCATGATGAATAGCTTACCAAAAATTGTATATAACGAGTTATACTTAGGTGCACAGAGACAGACTCTGTGTTTTAAAATGATTTGCTTTTAATTGTAAAATTCCCTTAAGAAATAGATAAAAAGAGAAAAGAAATGCAAAGTAATATTTGTTGAGTATCTACCATATCCTAAGCATTGCACTAGTTGCTTCATATTTTCTCTCAGTCTTTACAAACTCTTCAGAGTAAACATTATCCCCATGCAACACAGAGGAAGTACATTCATTGAAAAGTCAACAGTCTACAGTAACATAGCTAGTAATGAATAGAGCTGGAATTCAGTTCTGAAGCTATCCTACCTCAAAGTCCACAGTCTTACATCATATTGTATTATTGATTCTGAAATTCATGACATATAAGTCTTATATTTGAATAAAAGTTAAAATTTAAAAAATTAAATATATTTCACTGACATATGTGCTTCTTTTGAACTACCACTTATAGTTTCTGTTTCTTTATCCTTTGGGGAAAGAAAAATGTAATATGAGGACCCATCTTACATGCATATGAAAGTAGGTAATTTTCTCCAAATAGCAAAAATATATCCCTATATTGCCTAAAATTCAATTAATTAGAGCTGATTCAGGGTAATTAATTCCTCTTAAGATCCAAATATTCCAGTCATTCATATTATAGTTTTCTCCCTTTATGACAGAACACATCTTTATATCATTTGCATTGATACAAACCATTTCTATCTGATTCCTGTTCCTTTAACATTTAGCCAAGACCAACCAAATTCAGAAAAGGGGAGGTAATTTGGTAGTTGGGAAGGAACAAATAAGAGATATTCTGGAAATATTTAGGCCCATAGGGAATGCAGGAAAAAGTAGAGACAAGAATAAGTACAAGGAACCTAGAAAGCCATGACACAAGATAACAAAATGTACATTTTCCCTAGGCAAATATAGGAATATTTGCTGTTATGAAAATCAAGATAAAATTAAATTTAAACCATCTTTTTGTCTATGTACGGCATAAACTCAACATTCTTGTTAAGTTCCATCTTTGTCATCCTCCAAAGTCACTAATACATTTTACCGGCAAGTATCAGAACCAGAAAACTGAAAAAATATGTATGCTTTAAAATTTTACTAAGTTTGAATTTAAGTTTAGAAATAATATATTTGTATATCTCAAGAAAGTCAAATTCTTCAAGTTTCTTCTAAAGAAACTTCTATTAATATACTGAAAGAACACAATGAACCTGAGATGACTAAAACATACATAAATGAAATTTTAGCAGTATGATTTTTCTTCTTTTTCTTTTTTTTGAGACAGGGTCTCACTTTGTTGCCCAGGCTGGAGTGCAGTGGCACGATCTTGGCTCACTGCAACCTCTGCCTCCTCAGTTCAAACGATTCTTATGCCTCAGCCTTTGGAATAGCTGGGACTACAGGCATGCACTACCATGACCGGTAATAGCACTACGATTTTCTAAACTGATCTCCCCTCTCTCTTCTTATTCATTCTGATTCATCTTAAACATGCTTTTAAATTAATATTCCTTATGTATAGTTCTGATTGTGTTATCTTCCTATTCAAAAACATTTAGTTGCTCTTTCCAATGTTGAAAACCTTTAGCCTAATATTCAAGTCCCCTCAAGATGTGGTCCCAAATAAAACATTAATCCTATTTCCCATGATGTTTCTCCTTTGGAGAGCATGGGGAGCATGACCAGTATTGGTACATTAATACCTGCAGAGTTGGAACTGGAGAAAAAGAGAGCTAAATAAAATGTTTTATTCAAATATACAAATATTAATAAGACTGCCCTTTGGGTTAGACTCCAGTAGTACTAGAAGAGACTAGTTCGATTATCGCTAGGCGATAAACAGAAGTGAAGCAATATAAGAAAAATCATAATACTTACTGACTTTAATATAAGCACTGAATGAATCGTCAACACAAATGCTAGGGTATAGGAGTTACTTCAGTGTTAAAAATAAAAATAGGAGATTTTGGCCAGCTGGAGTATCCAGGCATTAGGATTACAAACTAGTGCAGAACCTTATAAAATGCAAGTAGAGGAGAAAGTGGTGGAAGAAGTTTTGTGGTGATCTTCCTTTCTACTACCTTTCTTCTTCTCTAATCAGACTGTTTTCTTCCACTTTCTCTTTCCTTTGCTCTTTCATTTGAATGTTTTCTTTTATGTTAATGGTTGTGATCTCATTTTATTTCTTCATTAACTGTAACCAGTTGCATGTCCTTTTTGAGTAAATAGTGTTCAAGTCACTTTTTTATTTCTTTTTTTCTTTCATTACTGTTGTTCTTTCAATTGACTAGAATTCAGCACTGAGAAGTTTTAAATATTTAATAATAATATTTAATATACAAAATTCTATATTTGATTCTAAATATTCTAAATTTTAATTCGTACTTTTTAGTCAAGAAGGTTTTTAAGTATGGCCTTTAAATTTTAAAAATATAAATCACAAACATGAATCTTTCCTGATATTTGAAATAAGATATTATGAGAGGCATTTTAAGACACCAAAAACTTTCACATTAAGAAAATGAGACTATTTCAAGCATAAGAAATAATATATTGTTTATATAACATAATGATATTCATTTTTCTATACATTTACAATTAATATTATATAATCCAATAATGTAGTAACAAATAACAATGCTATGTAATACTATATAAGAGGAAAACTAAAAGTGGAAACAGAATTATGTAAATAAAATTTAATTGTCTGATATGGTCATGAGAAGAGAGAGAAAAGATGAGGTGATCCGAAAAGAAACAAGTCAGTCTAAAATTGATTAGGTAGTTTCAAGCATTATTGAAACTCAGTGAGTTCAGTGAGCTTTAGTTCTTGTTTCTAACTCAATCATAAATAAGATTTTATTTGAGGATGCCCAAAAGATGTGGATGCCAATTCTACCTGTGGAAGATATAGATAAAATAGAAAAACAACTTCAGATATCCATTCTATGACAAAGGGGCATATCATCAGGGAGATTAAACTGAATGTTACTTCATAAATGTGTTATAAAGAAAATTATTTTAATCTACTGCCCTTAAGCTGCAAAGTACATTTCTCTTTCAAAGATTCTGTGTATTAAGTATCTGACAGTAGAAGTATTCATTCTGTTCTTCTAAGACATGAATGTCACACTACTTTTTATTTTTAAAAGCAGCATCTAAAGAGATACTTGGTCTATTACCTAATGTACAAAGGATATAAATTTGACAAACACATTTTCTGAGATAATTGTTTTTATTGAACCCAGATTCTTCCACCAGTGTCCATCCGTATAATGTGGTCTTCCCTAATGGTACTATAATTTATGCAGATAGATGCAAATTGAGTCAACTGTAATGCCTATGATGTCTTGAAAATTTATATATACAGTCATCTCTTGGTATGCCCAGGGGATTAGTTCCAGTACCAATCCACATACCAGATACTAATCCACAGATGCTAAAGTCCCTTATAATAAAATGGCAGAGTATTTGCATATAACATATGTATATACCCCCATACAGTTTAAATCATTCCTAGATTACTTATAATGGCTAATACAATGTATACTATGTAGTTTTTATATTTAATTTTTTATTGTTTTTTTATTGTTGTACTGTTACTTTTACTGCCTTTTTTCCCCAAATGTTTTGCTTTGCATTTAGTTGAACTTACAAATGCAGAATCCATGTTGAGAGAGGGCCAGCTGTACATATAAAAGCAAGCACAAGGATGGCTGGCAAGACAGCCGAACAGGAACAGCTCCAGTCTGCAGCTCCTAGCAAGATCAACACAGAAGGCAGGTGATTTCTGCATTTCCACCTGAGGTACCCAGCTCATTTCATTGGGACTGGTTAGAAAGTGGGTGCAGCCTATGGAGGGCGAGCCAAAGCAGGGTGGGGCATTGCCTCACCCAGGAAGCACAAGGGGTCAGGGGACCCCCTCCCCTAGCCAAAGGAAGCCTTGAGGGATTATGCTGTGAGGAACAATGCATTCCGGCCCAGATACTATGCTTTTCCCATGGTTTTCACAAACTGCAGATCAGAAGATTCCCTCATGTGCCTATGCCACCAGGGCCCTGGGTTTCAAGCACAAAGCTGGGTGGCTGTTTGGGTAGACACCGAGCTAGCTGCAGGAGTTTTTTTTTCGTATCCCCAGTGACACCTGGAACGCCAATGAGACAGAACCATTCACTCCCCTGGAAAGGGGGCTGAAGCCAGGGAGCCAAGTGGTCTAGCTCAGGGGATCCCAGCCCCACAGAGCCCAGCAAGCTAAGATCCACTGGTTTGAAATTCTGGCTGCCAGCACAGCAGTCTGAAGTCGACCTGGGACACCTGAACTTGGTGGGGGGAGGGGCGACCGCCATTACTGGTAATTTTCCTCTCACAGTGTAAACAAAGCCACCAGGAAGTTCGAATTAGGCAGAGCCCACCGCAACTCAGCAAAGCCACTGTAGCCAGACTGCCTCTCTAGATTCCTCCTCTCTGGGCAGGGCATCTCTGAAAGAAAGGCAGCAGCCTCAGCCAGGGGCTTAGAGACAAAACTCCCATCTCCCTGGGAGAAGAGGTGGCTCTAGGTGCAGCGTCAGCAGACTTAAACTTTCCTGCCTACCACCTCTGAAGAAAGCAGCGAATCTCCCAGCACAGCACTCTAGCTCTGCTAATGGACAGAATGCCTCCTCAAGTGGGTCTCTGACCCCTGTGCCTCCTGACTACAAGACACCTCCCAGCAGGGGTCAACAGACACGTCACACAGGAGAGCTCTGGCTGCAACTGGCAGGTGTCCCTCTGGGACGAAGCTTCCAGAGGAAGGAACAGGCAGCATTTTTTGCTGTGCTACAATTTTTGCTGTTCTGCAGCCTCTGCTGGTGATACCCATGCAAACAGGGTCTACAGTGGACCTCCAGCAAATTCCAGCAGACCTGCAGCAGAGGGGCCTGACTGTTAGAAGGAAAACTAACAAACACAAAGGAATAGCATCAACATCAACAAAAAGGATGTCCATACAGAAACCCCACCCGAAAGTCACCAACATCAAAGACCAAAGGTAGATAAATCCACGAAGATGAGAAAAACCCAGCCCCTTGTGGGTAAAAATCCCAAAAACCAAAACACCCCTTCTCCCCTAAAGGATCAGAACTCCTTGCCAGCAAGGGAACTAAACTGGACAGAGAATGAGTTTGACAAATTGACAGAAGTAGGTTTCAGAAGGTGGATAATAATGAAATCCTCTGAGCTAAAGGAGCATGTTCTAATGCAATGCACAGAAGCTAAGAACCTTGAAAAAAGGTTAGAGGAATTGCTAACTAGAAATATCAGTTTAGAGAAGAACATAAAGGACCTCTTCAAGGAGAACTACAAACCACTGCTCAAGGAAATAAGAGAGGACACAAACAAATGGAAAAACATTCCATGCTCATGGATAGGAAGAATCAATATCGTGAAAATGGCCATACTACCCAAAGAAATTTATAGATTCAATGCTATCCCCAACAAGCTACCACTGAGTTTTTTCACAGAATTGGAAAAAAACACTTTAAAGTTCATATGGAACCAAAAAAGAGCCCGCATTGCCAAGACAATCCTAAGCCAAAAGAACAAAGCTGGAGGCATCACACTACCTGACTTCAAACTATACTACAAAGCTACAGTAACCAAAACAGCATGGTACTGTTACCAAAACAGCATGGTACTGTTACCAAAACAGAGATATAGACCAATGGAACAGAACAGAGCCCTCAGCATCTCTTTCTCTACACAGCCTCTTTATCTGGCTAGCTTGTACTGTTTATACAATGGCAGACTCAGGGTAGACTGACTTCTCACATGGTGACTAGCTTCCCCATAGATACCATTTCAAGATAGCCAGGAAGGTTGCAAGGTTTCTATGACTCAGTCTTGGAAGTTGCATAGCATTACACCTGTTATAATCTAATGGGCAAAGTAATCATAAACTAGCCCAGATTCAAGGGAGTGGAGGAACAGATCCCACCTCTTCATGGGGGGTATGCCTGTGTGTACAATAAAGAAATGATGGCAGATCCAGCTACCTCATAACATTTTTGATATATATAAATCTGATTTTCTAAATAAAGAATGATATCCCATGAGAAAACATAAACCTGACTTCCCAAAAGAGAATAGAGAGCCATAAGCAGATTCATTAATCTGATTATTTTATTTTCAGTATATATCTGCATTAAAAATCTATCTGCATTCTATTTCAGGAATCTAGTGCATCAGGATTATGTGCACTCTTGTTAATCCAAGTGTAATCCCTGAACCAGCAGCATCAGCATCACCAGGGAACTTTCCAGGAACGCAGAATATCAGACTCTACCCCAGACCTACTTAATCAGACAAGCCCAGAGAGATTTATATGCATATTAAAGTTGGAGAAGTCCCATACTCATATACTAGCATAAACAGAGTATCCTCAAACTCATAATAAAGAAACCTAAAAAACACGAAGTACTGTCCTGTCAACTTTAGGGGCGGAGGATCGGACATTTTATTTTGTTTTTAAAGGGGGAATACAGCTAAAACTGAATTGCTTCAGTAGTCTTTGACAATTTAAAAGCTGAATGTGTATGTGTGGCTGAGAATCTTGTTTTCATCTGGGATCAAGAATTATTACTATGTATATGAGGAAGTGTTTCTTCTACAACAGCTATTGACTAAGAAAAGTAAGGAGAAAAGACCAAAAAAGAGTGCAAATAACTTCAAAATAGATAACAAGTATCATACGTATTTAGTAATGTACATGTAAAAATGTAGACTTTTTTTGCTATTGTTATTAGTGAATTACTTAAAATATATTTTTGACGGTACAGCATCACTGTCTTGCAAGTTAAGCTGCTGTAATTTACCAGTGTCTCGAGGTAAAATTAAAGCCAGAATAAAACAAAATGTCTTTTNATGTACATGTAAAAATGTAGACTTTTTTTGCTATTGTTATTAGTGAATTACTTAAAATATATTTTTGACGGTACAGCATCACTGTCTTGCAAGTTAAGCTGCTGTAATTTACCAGTGTCTCGAGGTAAAATTAAAGCCAGAATAAAAACAAAAATGTCTTTTAAAAGAAATAACATGAAAACATACCATTTTTCCCCCATAAATATGTTCAATCCATTCACAATTTCTTTCCTGTTTCTTAACTCATCTTGCATTTCTATCATCTAAATTACAAAACATAACTAAAATACCTGTAAGAAAGTTCTTAAATATCAAATAAGTTCAAAATTAAAGATCATTTTAAATTACCAGTCATTACTTTGTCTTATTAAGCATCTGGGTGTAAATGTTAACTAGAAAATTATATATGAATATTTAAGTTCTTTATAAATTCAAAAAATATTTAAGAAAGAACTAGAAACTTTAAGTTGGTTTCCAAGAGGGTGCTGCAGACCCATATAGATTAACAATACTACATAAACTCACCAAAACATTTATATTATATTGCTCTTATTTTGTTTCCTCTAGAAGGCAAGGAATGTCTTCTCTCTATATTCTCTGTTCAGTAGTACTGAGTGCTTTAATGATAAATATCACTGAATAAACTAAGAAATGTAGCTATAACTAAAGGAGATAGAGATGAAGGAGTTTGTTATAGTGATTTTGTGTCCAACTAAAGCAAAGTGGAGGAAGTCTACCCCTACCAGCTTTAGTTTAAAAGATTTTATGAAAAAGTGAGCTAGTTCAGAGATATTTAAATATGTTTAATAGTAGACATGAGGGAAAATAGGTTGTTCCAAATCCTGCTGACATTCAAAAAAAAAAAAAAAAAAAAAAAAAAAAACAGAAAAAAAAAAAAAAAAAAAAAAAAAAAAAAAACCAGGAAGAAACAAAATAACAGAACATTAGAAATGGTTGTGTACTTGGAGATCAAGTTCAGCATCTTAATTCCAGAGATGAAGAAATGGATGTCTATAACAGCATAGTCGGGTTGAGATCTTCTAAGCCCTGGTTTGTTTTTTGTCTGGTAGATTTTAGTAAAAGTCAGTAAGAAATACAGGCTTATAGAAATTGACTTGAGATTGATTGTTAGGGGAACTTTGATACATGAGATAGAGCAGTGGTTCTCCAAGTGTGGCTCTTCGACAAGTAGCATTAGCATCACCTGGAAACTCACTAGAAGTGAAAATTTTCAGTCCCACCCCAGACCATCAAGATTAGGAACTGTGGGCATAACGTCTAACACTCAGTGGTTAATAAGCTCTCCAGGTGATTCTGATGTATGCTCAAAGTTGATAACCACTGGGACAGAATTTTTAAAAGCTAGAGTAAATATCTCTACGTTAACTTGCAGTGTTTTAAGGAGGAATAAAAATTGTGACCAAAAATCAAGTAAGCAGAGAAAACCTCTGAGAGCAGTTGTGAGAGTCTAATAGTGTGTTGCTAGTGTGGGGAAAAAAAACAAATGAACCTTGGGACCCCCAAAATAAGCAAAGGAAAAAGTCAAGCTGAGAATTGTAATACATCAGACAACCCTGCCTCCCATTTTATTCCTAAATAAGACAGCTACAAAGAGTTTTAAAAGCTATGTATCATATTTTGCCCACAAGGAAATTCCTTGTGGGCCTCAAGATCTTTACCCTGAAACAGTTCTGCTGAATTTCACCCTGGCAATGTAAACTGAAAGCTTATCCTCACAGGTTTCAGACAGAAAGTCATCCTTCTGCTCACCTGTGACAAATGCCTGATTGCTTCCTCTGCCCTACTGTTTATATAAAAATGGAGATTCACTGAGCCAGATTAAACTGTGTCTTCAATGAAAGGCTGATCAAGGACTCAAAAGACTGCAACCTTTGTCTCTTGTCTACCTATGACCTGGAAGCCCCTTGCTTCAAGTTGTCCTGCCTTTCTGGACTGAACCAATGTACATCTTACGCATATTGATTGATGTCTCATGTCTCCCTAAAATGTATGAAAGCAAGCTGTACCCTCACCACTTTTGGGCACATGTCGTAAGGACCTTCTGAGGCTGTGTCACAAGCGTGTCCTTAACCTAGGCAAAATAAACTTTCTAAATTGATTGAGATATGTTCTCAGATACTTTTGGGTTCATACTAGTTATTACTGGAAACAGTGAAGAAGGCTGTAAAAATAAAACTGATCAAGTTTAGGTGAGATTAAATGAAAGCTCTGGAATAAAGGTGTGAACTCTGAAAATCTGAGACAGGTCTCAGTTAATTTAGAAAGAATGTCACTTTCTGACAGGCCCAGGAGCCCCAAGTTTATGTTGGAACCTCAGAGAGGAATTCATCCAGCTCATAGGTATTTGATGGTACAAATCCATGGCTGGGCTTGGCTTTAAAAAATTTTTATCTGAGATTCCTTCTATGAAACAAAGTTCCATCAAAGCCAATTTAAAAGCCTACATAAAAACAAATAATTATTCTTGCTGCACTGTATACAAATAATCAGAACAAGTATAATAAAGCGAACTCAGTTCTACCATGATTTGTCTTTAATAAAATGGGAAACTGGAGAAAATTATGTTTCAAAACTATAGTACACCTGTTGTTAGATTCTAGTCTTGCCTAATGTTTTCAACTTTTATTATTTTCTACAGTTTGGACAGATTTTCTATTTTGCAGGCTACAAGACTACAAAATAATGTTTTCAATTTTTTTCCTGCTTTTTCCCCATTTTCCTAATTTGCAGTCACTGCAAACTAAGCTGTGCTTTCATAAAGCCCTGCGAAGTGAAGCTAGACAACTTAAACTTCAGAAGAAAATAACAGCAACCTACTTACAAACATAAGCCACGTTCATACCTGCGTACAGATGTATGGACTTCAGAGTAATGTGGCCTATATAGATTTTCCAGGATTGTTCTTTTGTTTATTGTTTTTCTGCCTTCCTCCCCTTATTTTATCTTCATAGGACATGAGACTTCACAAACCTGCTAAAAATGAGCTTTCCTAATAACTCAGGATCTACTCATCTAGGAATAAACCATCCCAGCCATGAGAGATCAGAGGAAATCTGAGACCAGAAACTAGTTTTCTTCTAAAAATGTTTTTTCCAAAAGATTTTAAAAATGAAAGGGGGGAAATGTGAAAGGAAAATAAATCTTGGGGCCTGCAAATCACTAAACTAAAGGGAAAAGTCAAGGTGGGAACTGCTTAGAAATAACCTGCCTCCCATTCTCTTCAGTCACCCCTCTGCTTACAGAGATAAATGCATATCTGATTGCCTCCTTTGGAGAACCCTTTGGAGATGCCAATCAGATATGCATTTATTTCAGTGAGCACAGGGGTGACTGAACAGAATGGGAGGCAGGTTGGTCCTAAGCAGTTCCCAACTTGACTTTTCCCTTTAGCTTAGTGATTTAGGGGCCCCAAGATTTATTTTCGTTTCACAAGGTTAACAGTTAACTCTGGATTATCTATGCTTGTAAAGGGAGAAAGCAGGTGACAATCTCAGATCATTTTTTATTTGGCTTTGCAGTAGAATTTGATTTTTTTTCCAGGACTTATCTTTGTTCATGGTAATACAAACATTTAAAGTGGAACTAGTAGAGCACTAGATTAGCTGTGTGTGCTCACGTATGTCATGTAATCACTTTGGGCTTCTACTTTCTCATCTGTAAAATCAGTTGGCCCACCTCAAGATTATTTTTAGCCACTATAAATCCATGAACATTGGCTTGCCCGAAATGCTTCACTCCAAGAACAAGTCTAGTCATTTAAATATCTTAGTATCATTATTGTTATCTTAATTTGCCTGGTAACTTTGGTTAAGTTAGTGATCAACATTTGGGGTCCCCAAATGTGTTATTTCCTTTGCATTAATTAGGTACTGTAAAGAGTGTGAAACAAAAATAAAAACTTGGGATCCAATTCATTATGCTAAAAGGAAAAAATTAAGCTAAAAGCTGAGTCATCCAAGAAACTGCCCTTCCTTTGTTCCTAAGCAGACAGCTACAGATAAAACGTTAAACATCTCCACAGGTAGCTATGTTTACCTTATCTTATGTAAAATGTGAATTTACTGAGCGTCAGACAATACCCTGACTATTCCTTTATCTGTTCCTTTTCTTTTGCAACATGTGGATTCAGTAATATGACCATATCCTCCCTTCTTCCCCTCCAGCCTACCTTTCTGCATTAAATATTGAAGCTCTCAAAATCGTCTTTGGAAAAGGCACACAGACCTGTCTCCCGGGTATGTCCTTAATTTTGACAAAATAAACTTCTAAATTTATTGAGACCTATCTCAGATGTTTTTTGGTTTAGAAGAGTTAAACCTATGTTTGGTTTTCAGTGTGGAACCAAGCCCAAGTTTATTTAGTGGCTTCTGCTCCCTCCTGCCCTAAAACACACACACACACACACACACACCAAAAAATGCTGGAGGAAGCGTGCAAACATAAGAACATAAGATGAAAATAAAACAGGTAGGAATTTGGAGAGGAAAAAATGGCTCTATTTACACTTTTAGTTGAGAAATGCGGGCTGTGCTGGGTTGGGCTGCAATTCCTACAACCTGAGCCACAAAATCTGGATAAAATCACAGAGAATCACGTAGCCAATGAAAGTTAACAAAAATCCGTTCATCTGAATACAGTTCTAACATTTTCAGTAGGTTAAATATCTAAAACCTCCCAGGCCCGGCCAGACCGAAGATGGCTACCTTCCCAGCAAAATGTCCATCCAAGAGGGGCCTGCAGGTCTGACTTACGCACGGCTTTGGGTCAGCCCTGTGGCTATAGCCAAGGCTGGGATCCTAAGCAACATACTTGGGTCTAAAGAGGACTTTAGAACTCGAACCTTAAGAGTTCTTCTCCCAGGCCAAGGGCTCTGGCAACCCAACCTAAAGAGGCAAATGGGTAACTTGGGGTCAAGCTTTCCTTTTCCTTCAGATCTCCTTGCCTCGCCCTTAATTTCGGGTAAGCCTCCCAGGCCGCAGCGGGCGTTACCTCCATTCTGGGAGCCAGCGTTTCCCTGTCGCCGCTCCCAGCTCCAGCATTTGGTCCCCGAGTGGTGCTGGGGCTGTTGCAAGGATTTGTGGATGGGAGCGCAGCGGGAGACTGCCAGGCTTCTGCGTGGTTGCTGGGCTTCCCTTAGCCTGATGAACCAGGATTGGTCCGTGGGGCGACGCTAGACCCTCACCTGCAGCCCATTTCTGTTCTGCAAAAAGCCGATTCACGCCAGTCTGTTACTCCAGTCACCGTTAGGAAAAAGTTGGCGGCCAGGTGCAGTGGGTAATACCAACACTTTGGGAGGCTGAGGCGGGTCAATCGCTTGAGGTCAGGACCTCCAGACCAGCCTGGCCAACATGATGAAATCCCGTCTCTACTAAAAATACAAAATTTAGCTGGACCTGGTGGCAGACGCCTGTAATCCCAGCTACTTGGGGGAGGCTGAGGCAGGAGAATCGTCTGAACCTGGGAGGCGCCCCACTGCACTCTAGCTTGGGCGACAAAGCGAGACTTGTCTCAAAAAAAGTTGCAACCTGAAGTTGATTTACTCCAGCATTCGTTAAAGTGGTGTCAGGGAGTGTTTTATACTCTGTTAACTACCTACGCTTAGTTGACCAAATAACTCTTTAGGGCCCATTTCTCATGGCAGGCAGTATAATGGTAGTTAAGAACAGGAGCTCTGGCATTAGAATCGCAACAGTAACCACAAGTTTAAATTCATTGTGAACATTAAATGAGATCATCCAAGGTAAGTGCTTAGCCTGTCTAGCAAAGAAGTGGTAAATACCTACTGCCATTCCTACCAACCTTTGACACAACTCATAACTGGTAAGAAAAAATGAGTTTCTTCATCTACAAGATAGTTGTAGGACCAATACAGGCTATATTGGCTAAAAAATGTCTACAGTTTTACTTAGCGTGAGTGCAAATGATGCAAATTTCATCTTTGATAGCTTCTGTGAGCCTCTCTTCCCTCAATTTACCCAGTTAATTTAAAAGAATTACTCCCAGAAAGCTCTCCCAGAGCAGGGCCCCACATTTATAAAAGGGGTAATGGAGAGTCAGGGGAAGCATTATTTTGGTTCATGCAAAACAGGATGATGTTGGCAGATAAAAGGCAGAATCCAGGTTTCACAATTTGTACTTAACACAAGGATCTTGGGAATTTAAAGATGATCTTTGAGAGTTATGGGAGATGGTGTGAGTGTGGAGATACCGTATCCAGTATAACATATCTTACTTTACGCAACAAATATGTTCATTAAAAATCATGTTTCAACTTTTTGTAAAGGTATTTTGGTGCACTGTGGGACCTGGTTTTCGAAGGGGCATATGTACAGTAATTTTCACCTAATGGCCCGGGGCGGTGGCTCATACCTGTAATCCCAGCACTTTGGGAGGCCGAGGTGATCACCTAAGGTCAGGAGTTCGAGACCAGCCTGGCCAACATGGTGAAACCCCCATCTCTACTAAAAATACAAAAATTAGCCAGGTGTGGGGTGGGCAGCCGTAATCCCAGTTACTTGGGAGGCTGAGGCAGGAGAACTGCTTGACCCTGGCAGGTGGAGGTTGCAGTGAACCAAGATGGTGCCACTGCACTCCAGCTTGGGTGACAAGAGTGAGTCTCCAAAAAAAAAAAAACAAAAAAAATTCACCTCAGTTTTCTGTTAAAAATCTAGTTCTTCACATGTTCTCTGATAAAAGTTGACCCCCAAATCCAATAATTACCATATAATGAGGAGATAGCAACATCTAATCTGAGGTTAATGGAAGAATTTCTGGTTCTCTTCCTCCTCTGAATTTCATTTTCTCATTTTCTCCCACTGTGTCTCTCCATCACACTTCAAAAAATATTGACACTGTTTGTCAGATATGCTAGTATGTGTGATGTTTGATTTCTCCCTGCAGAGAGGACCTAGTAAATAACCACCCAACAATACTACCTATTTTCCAATTTTGAGCCTCCAACTCATAATTATGACGACGGCTGGTTCTTGAGAATAAAATGAATAGTCTATATTAGTTTTTTATATTTATTTACGTTATCTACAATACATGGAACTTTTTACAATATACAAACAAGTCAGTGAGTCCTCATTTAAAAAATAACCATATGACACATAATACGAAGATAATTTAAAACTGGACTCATGCTGTTTTATGACAGAACCAATTTCAATGGTAACTAATCTTCTTAAACATTATTTAATCATGTAGTTTCTGGAAGATAGGTTAAATGATGAAAAAATGGGCGACCATGAACACACCCTTTAATTTCATTTCCAAATTGGTGCTTCATTCTGTAGATAATGTCTTGGATGTCCTCTTTTGATAAGTACATGGGTAACTGTCTGGATAGACGCACTGCTTCTCCCTGTCCAAAGGGAAAGTCACACATTTTACCATGATATACCCTGAAGCAGAAAACATGTTATCCTGGCAAAAAGGAAAACAGAATATTGATTATTTTCATCTTATTATGAATTCACTCAACAAATATTTGTTAAGTATCAACTACGTTGTCAGCTCTAAGGATATAGTGGCAAACCAAAAACCAAGACCCTTGCTCTTGTGCAATTTACATTTTAGTGCAGAGAAATAGAAAACAGACAAAAGACAGAATATTTTAGTCAATAAATAATGCACAAAATTAAACTGGGCCACATGACAGAGTGATTGTAGAGCTGGAAAAAGATTACTTGAGGAGATAGCTTTAAGCTTGAATTTAAATAAGGAACAAGGCTGGGAGCGGTGGCTTAGACCTGTAATCTCAACACTTTGGGAGACGAAGGCAGGAGAATTGCTTGCGGCCAGGAGTTCGAGACCAGCCTGGGCAACACTGAGACCCAGTCTCTACGAAAAAAAAAGCTGGGCATGGTGGGGCATGCTTGTAGTCCCAACTACATGGGAGGCTGAGGCAGGAGGATCACTTGAGCCTGAAGGTCAAGACTGCAGTGAGCTGTGATCATGCCACTGCACTCCAGCTTTTGAGCAAGACCTTGTCGCAAATAAACAAAAATAAATAAGAAACCTTAATGGAAAGATCATGGGGAAAGAAAAACATCTCAGGCAGACAGAAGAGAAACAATGTTCAATGTGGGTGCAACATAGTTGTTCAAGAGAGAGGAACAGGAAAAGGAAATTAGGCACCCTCTAGGACAGGGTGAGGAATTGGTGTTTTGATTTACACTTGGACAAATTCTACTAAGCATTGTTGAGTCACAAAACTGTCCTGGCTGGATTCAATACAAATGTTTACTCTTACGAACCCTCAATGACACCTGGAAATCTTATTCCCGTTTATTTAACCTTCTCTTATAGTACCTACAGCTCTTATTTTCAGATCTTTGTTACTGTACTAAAATTACCAATGCCTTCCCATAACCCCTCCACTGTCAGCAGGTAACTTCTACTCTTTCACCACATATATCAACACGACTTCTCTCAAGTTCACCTAAAATTTCATAGGTTCTAATGATTAAGAAAATTTTTTTAAAAGTTTACATAAAATTATGGACATTTTAATGTTTATAACCTTCCTTAATCCTTTTTTTTTTTAACCCACTGTTACATTTCTCTTTTGTGGTGAATACTGTCACAAAGTGGAAAATTTCCACTTATTCAAAGATTCGTATCTTTCACTTCCCTTCCCTTCTACTGCTCTTGATGAGATCAGGACTTAGAATTATATTACAATACTTTTTAGACAAGTATGTGATATAAAGGTAGAATTATTTTAAATCCCTTCTAAGAGGATTATTTATGAAACGTTTTTTAAAACAGAACTTCACTGCAGAATATATCATTTATAAGGTCTTTCCTCAATACGTACCCAAGAAAATGTTATGGTAAGAATCCATGATAGTGTTTATCACAGTCAGTCTATGATGTGAAACTTTCAATGGAGTGTTCTTTTTTATAATAGTGTTCTCCTTGCAATTACATAATACAACTTACAGAAAATATTCTACTATTTGGAAATAATTTACTATTTTAAGAACAAGTATCTTAAAGTCTGGCCAATCTATAATACCTCTCTATATAGAATCAGCAGCAGTACCCAAGCTTTTTGGCACCAGGGACCGGTTTCATGGAAGACAGTTTTTCCACAGTTGGCGGGTGGGGATGGTTTCAGGAAATTGTTCCACAAGAAGTGCACAACCTAGATCCCTCGCATGCACAGTTCACAATAGGGTTTGTGCTTCCATGAGAATCTAATGCTGCCACTGATCTGACAGAAGGTGGAGCTCAGGTGGTGATGCCTGCTGGCAGGCTGCTCACCTCCTGCTGTGTGGCCTGGTTCCTAACTGGCTTGGCCCAGGAGTTGGGACCCCTGTATACACTAACATATATATAAAATAATGCATACCTCTAAATAACTTATCACTTTGCGAGGTCTACATTCATAAACTTCCTTTGCATTTTTGTTTAATATAGCATTAAGAATTTCTTTTAAATCTGCTACTCCATAGAATGGGAGACAACTAGCCATTCCTTCTATTTCCAAGTAATTTTCAGTAATTGAAACTCCTGAAAGAAAACACACACACACACACATAGTTAAGTTTATATTCCAGAACATGTCCATTAAAAACAAAAATTGCTGCTAAAACATTTAGTGAACCCTCATTAGAATTTAATATAGTCAGACAAAGTTTTGTTCCTT
Organism: Rhinopithecus bieti; assembly: GCF_001698545.2. Classification (NCBI taxonomy): domain Eukaryota; kingdom Metazoa; phylum Chordata; class Mammalia; order Primates; family Cercopithecidae; genus Rhinopithecus; species Rhinopithecus bieti. The sequence goes on along the minus strand of NW_016804135.1, from coordinate 2,442,285 downwards.
AGTTGGAGAACAAATAGTAATTTCCCATAGGATCTCACATTAAGTCACAAGTGCTCATTGACACCACATGTGCTTTACATAATTTAATTTAATCCCAGTTATTGCTGTTCTGTTTCTTACATTTGTTTAGATCATTTCTTGCTTTGGAGAGAAAATGGAGTCCCATGATATTTATGAAAATAAAACTGGTTTAAGTGTTTTAACAACTGCTGCTCTTCAAATTCTACCCTACCATTTTAATATCTAAACGCCTGAATTATTTGTGATTTTAAGTTACAAATTATAAAAACAGTCACACAGTAATTTATGGAGACATTATTAATTAGAAGAAAATACTGTTTGTTCAAAATATTTTAATAGGACAAATAAAACTGACATGTTAAATGTTACTTAAATTACTCTTAGTAATTAAAATAAAACTAAATGGCTGGGCACAGTGGCTCACACCTGCAATCCTAGCACTTTGGGAGGCCGAGGCAGACAGGTCACAACATTAGGAGTTTGAAACCAGCCTGGCCAACATGGTAAGACCCCGTATCTACCAAAAATACAAAAAAAAAAAAAAAAAAAAAATTAGACAGGTGTGGTGGTACTAGGGAAGCTGAGATGGGAGGATCACTTGATCCTGGGAGGCAGAGGTTGCAGTCAGCTGAGATCGTGCCACTGCACTCCAGCCTGGGTGAGAGAGTGTGAATCCATCTCAAAAAATAAAATAAAACTAAAAACTAGCTACAGGATTGGATGTATAACTGGGTACATAATCCATAACAGCACATATTTCAAGGCATCAGATTTGGCTTTAGAATGCATGTTTTTGGAAAATAGCAGAGATTTGTCTTCTTTGGCTGTATCTGTGTAACAGTGTTCTTTCATGAAGTCCACATAATGCTACCTGGAATTAAAAGAAAAGAGACAGTCCAATCTTGGATAAGTAGTAGCTATCAATGGATTAATTTTAAAAAAGAGCTGTGATATAACTTGAAGAGTTTCAGATCCTGAGACTTCAATAATCCAATCCCTTACCTGTTCCCAATTACAGACTAGATCCTGGACCTGGTTGGCAGATGCAGTGCTGGTAGACTATACAGACGGTATCCTAACATTTTTCCCAGAGAATAACTGGAGAATAATATATAATATTATATTATCAAGCATTAAGGGATGAGATACAGAGATCAATGAAGTGAGATGCTATGGTTTAGATGTATGTCCCCTCCAAATTTCATGTCGAAATGTGACCTCTACTGTTAAAGGTGGGCCTAGTGGGAGGTGCATTGGGTCATGGGGCAGATCCATCATGAATGGCTTGGTGCCATCCCCATGGTAATAAGTGAGGTCTCTGTGGTAGTTCACACAAGAGTTGGTTGTTTAAAAGAGCCTGGCATCTCTCTCTTGCTCCCTCTTTTGCCATGTGATATGCTGGCTACTTGTCGCCTTCTGCCATGATTGTAAGCTTCCTGAGACCCTTACCAGAAGCAGATGCTAGCACTATGCTTCATGTACAGCTTGCAGAACTATGAGCCAAATAAACCTCATTTCTTTATACATTACCTAGTCTCAGGTATTCTTTTATAGCAACACAAATGAACTAACACAGAAAATTAGTACTGACGAGTGGGGCACTGCTATAAAGATAACTGAAGATGTAGAAGTGGTTTTGGAGCTGGGTAAGAGGAGAGGTTGGACGAGTTTGAAAGCTCAGAAGATGACAGGAAGATGAGGGAAAGTTTGGAACTTCTTAGAAACTGGTTAAATGGTTGTGACTAAAATGCTGACAGAAATATGGACAGTGAAAGGCTGACAAAGTCTCAGATGATATTGAGGAATTATTGGAAACTGGAGTAAAGGTCACCCTTTTTATGTCCCTGCAAGGATTCTGGCTGCACTGTGTCCATGCCCTAGGGCAAGCTTGTCTAACCTGTGGTCTGTGGGCCACTTGTGGCCCAGAACAGCTTTGAATGCTGCCCAACACAAATTTGTAAATTTTCTTAAAACATGGAGACATTTTTGCAATTTTTTTTTTTAAAGCTCATGAGCTATTGTTAGTGTTACTATATTTTATGTGTGGCCCAAGACAGTTCTTCCAATGTGTCCCAAGGAAGCCAAAAGATTGGACACCTTTGCCCTTAGGATCTGTGGAAGTTTGAATTTAAGAGTGATAACCCAGGTCATCACTTTTTCATTTCGCTATCTAGCGAAAGAAGTTTCTAAGCAGAAAATCGTTCAAGAAGTGGCATGGCTATCATCAGATATGGGAGCAAAGAAATGACTTAAACTTGGAACTCATATGTAAAAAGAAAGCAGATGCTGGCACTATGCTTCATGTAGAGCTTGCAGAACTATGAGCCAAATCAACTTCTTTTCTTTATAAAGAAGGCTTGTGGTCATTTCTTTTAGTCTCAGGTCTACCTGAGTCTTACACAGTCTCAGGTATTCCTTTATAGAAACACAGACTAACAGTGGAAATGAAATGAGTTTGAGCAACAGGGGAAACGTAAATGGAACTCAAAACTGTGTGTGGTAGGCAAAAAGTAGTAGCAGAATATTCTAGTTCACATCTCTTTTAACTATTTATATAGATATGAAAATTGCCAAAAATATCAGTCCAAGTGATTTTTTTCACTACTGGTAGTTTTAAATCTTTTACAGTATGATTAGAATGAAAAGTCTAATACTAATTACATTTGCCCTGGAAAATTATACACATTTCACAGAATTCCTAGTGGAAATGGGTAAAAGGTACTTGGCAACAAATAAGGAAATTGAGCAATATTTTAACTTCTGGGTTTGTAAAATTCAGATATGGAAAAGTTAGAGACATTGGAACTATGTAACAATAACCCTTGAAAAGTTTCCATAAAATACTGTGAAATGCTTACCAATTTTCAGGGAAAATACATCAAATGAGTAAGTGGTTTGACAAGTTTTCACTTCCTAAAATATGGAATTCTTATTGATGCAGGACAGAAAGCTATTCCCATTAGCATGCAAAGTTCTTAGAGTCACATTGAGAATCTTGTCTCTCAAAGCCAGATGTATTCCTTCTCTTTCAAATGCTTTTATCCTTATCCAAATGTACTGTGACTACAGGCAAACTGTTGATTCAAAGTTAGTAAAATGCAACAATACTCTCACAAGACAGAACTGTTAAGAAAATACAACCTAATTTAAAAAAATGAAAAAACAAAGAAATGAAAGAAAACATAAATATCTTTAACTTGCTCTGATATTGACAAGGGAAATAATGCTTATGATTATCTAAGTAAAATTAATTCCAATCAAATCAAGTCAGTTTGCAGGTGACTTAATCATTTCTGCATCTTTGATGCTATGGAAAGTATTAGGCATTCAATAAGATTTTAAAAATACTACTTACAAGCTAAGAGCTCAAAGCATCTGTCAGATATAAACTTACTGGGTAACTCAAAAAAAAAAAAAAAACATGCTCTTGGAATTGAGTGGGAGGTAAGAAAGGACAGTCATCCTTAAAACAACAACCTGCTGTTTAATATCTTTCTTTCTTTTTTTTTTTTAGATGGAGTCTCAATCTGTTGCGCAGTGGAGAGTGCAGTGGCGCGATCTTGGCTCACTGCAACCTCTGCCTCCTCGGTTCAAGCGATTCTCCTGCCTCAGCCTCCCAAGTAGCTGGGATCATAGGCACCCGCTATCATGCCCGACTAATTTTTGTATTTTGTAGTAGAGATAGGGTTTCACCATGTTGGCCAGGCTGGTCTTGAACCCCTGACCTCAGGTGATCCACCCGCCTCGGCCTCCCAAAGTGCTAGGATTACAGGCATGAGCCGCCGCGCCCGGCCTGTTTAATATCTTTCATGAAAAAACCGGTACTTGCCACCAACACCACATAGTTAATTAGAAAAACATTAAGTTGAGAATAAAACACATACACCCCCACCCATCCCTTGCTTCAAGTAAATTCACTTCACATAAATTTTAAGATGCCAGGGACCCTGAGGAAGAAATATTTCTAGGAAGACTAAAGGAGATGACTGCAAGCCTGCAAAAGGGGGCTGAAGGATGGTAAGAAAAGAGAATATGTGAGCATCTCCCATTGCCATGTACCATGCTCACTGATTTGTTACCTTGGATAATGCTCACAAATACTTCATGGAATAAATATCTAAATTTTGACAGGAAGGCAATATGATAAATGAGTTAAGAGCTAGGCTTTAAAGGCAGATTGCCTAGGTTCAAATTCTGGTTTTACCAATAACTGTGTCCCCTTGAGCAAACTTAACTTCTGTGCCTCAATTTTTCCATCTGATATAAACATACTGGGTAGCTCAAAAACAAACAAACAAAAAAACATGCTCTTGGAATTGAGTGGGAGGTAAGAAAGGACAGTTATCCTTTCTACATAATAATTATTAGTTGTTATGAATGAAGACACAGTTAGGCCAGGTGACTTTCCCCAAAACACATTCTTTTTAAATGGCAGTGCTGGGATTTGGACTAATAGAATTGAGGTAGGAGGTAAGAAGCTTAGGTTAGGTATCCTTAAAATCACAAAATCAAGTAAAATTAGTTTATGTTTGGGACACCAAAGTATTTTCTGCATATACCCAGCTCTATGCTTTTGTACATTGTTTTACTTATTTTCGTATCTCAGTAAAGCATTCCTTTAAAAATCTTCAAATGTTGTTTTGGGTGAATTCTGTTTTTCTATACTTTGAGTGTGACAAGTTTGGAGGCAGGAAGGGAGACAGTGGAGTCCTTCCTCATGGTTCCACTGTACCCCTTTGATATCAGATGAAGAAAAATTAACAGAAGGTAGGGCAGAAGGCAGTTGAGTATGGAAACTATAAAAGAACAAAGAAGGTACCAGCCAGGAAAACTGAAGCCTCTAGCCAGATGGATTTTCTTTTCTTTTCTTTTTTTTTTTAAATCCACCCAATGAATTTCCATACTGAGCAAAGAGGGTTATCAGTCTTTTAGCAAAGCCATGGAACTGAATCATCCATTCTCCAGATAGCACAACTGCTGATGTTGCACGTCTAACTGGCAAAACAAGCAAATGCTTTTTAAAAAGCAAAGATATCCATTTTTGTTAGGCAATTCCAATGCCCTACATGTTTCTGTTTCATTATCTAAAGGAGTATTTTAATAATTTAAACAAAGCAGGAACTTTGAATATTTTGTCAAAGGATGACAAAAATTACAATAAAACTATCTGATTAGTTATGCAAATGCAAATGCAAATGCAAAGCATCGGACTAAAAGAGATGCCAAACTGGCTTGTTTCAGGCAGAGGTGATGTGTTGAAATAAATGTTTTAACATAGCTGACACTGGTGAGACAAAAATATACCACCATATCTGTAAATCATGAAACCCAAATGTAACTCTTGGAACAAGACTAATTTTTCCACATCAGAAAATATTAAACCACACTATCATACCTGGTATCAATTTTATCTTGAAACCATTCGCTGTAAGACGAGGATCAGACAGGTAAGTTGATCCACTGTATCTTTGGTCATCTGCTGTCATTTTACATAAAACGTCTAAATAATGAGATCCATTAAAAGACTGAAAAGAAATTATGGCCCTTTAACTTATTAAAAACACAAAATAAGAGGGTTTATGGGAAAAAGTTAATCCTAGGGCCCTTTGACAAGTGTTATCATCATTAACCAAAATACAAAGGTATAAGTAACTCTATGAGAAACCACTGTTTTACATTTCTGTTAATATTTTATAAAATACTTACTGCACACAGTATACAGAAAGGAGGAACAGAAAGAAGACAGTCTGTCTTCTAGAATGTTACATATTGAATGTGGAAATTTAAAAATGGCTCTCTCTAAATATAATACAAATGAAAACTTTATAAATAATTTCATTTTATTCCTTCAAAACAAACACAATAATACACTGTCAAGTTAGGTGGTCCATCTTTGCCAAATTTTCAATTGCTATTCAAAGTTTCTTCTGTAACAAAAAGATAAACATGTATCTCTTTCTTCTAGGAACTAATAAATTAATCAATTTAGAGTTTGGGAGAGCTTCCTTCAGTCTACTGCAGGTCTGGCATGTTTCCCAAAGGTGGTATATGAAATGATTCTGAGTGGTGTAAAAATTTGAGGAAGCCAAAGGTTATCTAGGGTACAAATCAACTGCACATATTGGTTTTAGGCTTGGTCGGGATGTGTTAGTCATTGCAAAAAGGTGTCTGTTGGGGTTGACATGAATAGTTACCATTTTGCCACTCCTTCAATGAATATTTGAGTGCCCACCCTGTGGCAGATACTGTACTAGGTATGCAAGGCACTGTTCTGTATTCCAGTACACTGATGTCTTTGCTTATCAGCTCTGAATGGTTGAAGACCCCAATGGCTGTGAGAGCTGATATAATAGAGAAGAGCTTTAGCTATATATCACATGTACTCTGCTTCATCTAACCAATATCCTAAAAATCGATCTGAGAGACAGGAGGGATGGTGGTGGTGGTGATGATTATGACACTGTATAGCAATTAATGGTGCAGACTCCACAGTTAAACTGTCTAGACTGTAATCTTGGACATATGGCTTATTTACTGTCTATGTGGGCCTAGGTAAGTTATTTAACTACTACATTTCAGTTTCCTCAGCTATAAAATGTGGATGATATTATCTACCTCATAAAGTTGATGTGAAGATCATGAAAAAACTTTGCCAAGTTCCTATCATATAGTAAATGTTCAATAAATATTAGCCATCATTAAGGTTATCATTATTAAGCCCTTACTTTATACTTGATAGATACCTAAATTATTCCATTCAGAGGTAAGTTACACAAATAGCATTAGAACTCTGGCAAGAAAACTAAGCCCAACCTACAGTTACCCTGTCTACATTGTTGCATTGTGGGATAAATTAGTCTATGACTCAGTTTTGAAAAACTTACATCATTTAACTGTGATGGGGATGCCACATTCCAAAAGAAGGAAAAAAAAACTATTTTGAATTAATCTTTATTCCTGTTNTGTCTCGGCCTCCCAAAGTGCTGGGATTACAGGCTTGAGCCACCGTGCCCGGCGACAAAATATTTTAAAACCTGTAATTTGAAAAGTGCAAAATATTTTGAAATTTAAATGAAGCTTACAAATGCCATTCAGAAAAGCAGTCAAGTCTAAAAATTCAGATGTACCTTAGCTCTTTTTTAGGGAAGAGAAAAGCACCATCAGGTGTTTAAACTGTTTGAATGTAGCCTAAAGTACTATTTTCTAATTGTTCCTCTGACAGTTTCCTAAGCCAATCTCAAGAGAATACTATGAAAGATACTGGATTTTGGTTAATGTGGTTGTTGTTTCCTTATTTAAAAAGACAGACTTAACAGATGTTTTTCTGTATTCTGTCCCTGTTTTTTTCTCCTCCAATGATGGCAGTGTCATTAACAAGAGTTTCAACACATTTTATAAATGATTTCTGCTTTATTCTTGGAAGTTCTGAAACAGAGTTATCTAATGATGTGTCCTAGGGAACAAATTATATCTTTTAAACTTCAGGTTTTATTATTTTTGTCATGATTCTGTTCCAACCGTGTCTGACAGAAAAAGAAATATTAAGTTAAAAAAGGGAAATGTTAATAGGTTAGTTGTTATTTATTTTTTAATCTTTAAATTTTTTTTTGTCTCCCCAGGCTTTGTCATCCAAGGTTATTTATTTTTACAGAAAGCAATTTAATCATATAAACCAGGAAAAGGAAATACCCTATATTACAACCAATATAAAATTATTTCAGGCAAAAATCATCAATGAATGGCACCATTACATGGAAAGGTTGATGAGAAACTTTCCAGTGAAAGACAGGCTGTCATTAGCTGAACCTAGTGATAGTGCCTTTTGATGTGATGAAATATGAAGCACATAGCCAACCTATTAAGTAGATTCATCAGAAAGTAGAATCTAAATCTATTCAGTCCTCCTGAGCTAACCCCCAATTAAACATGGGGGAGAGAAGCTTAACACCATAAGAAAGCAAATACAGACAACAGAACATTCCACTGAACAAATGACTCAGTACCTACAATAATAGAGTGATTTTTAAGATATATAAACAAGATAACCAAATGCTGTATGTGGATCTTGTTTAGATACAAATTAAATATAAATTTTTTTAAAAACTGGAAAAAAGATATTTTGAGATAATGAGGAACAATTACAAGGAATTATTATTATTTAAGGTATGAAAAAGGTATGGTTAGGTGAGAAAACAGCCATTTTTTAAAGAGATATATTGAAAGATGTAGGAAGGGGAATTGTTCTAAACTACTTTGGCAAAGGAAAGAAAATATACGTTTATATACTGTATAGAAAGGTAAAGCAAATGTGGCAAAGTCTTGGATAATTACTGATAAAGGTATGCATCGTATACTTCTATTTTATTATGTGTTTGAAAATGTTAAAACAATGAGTACATAATGGAATAAAGTCATGGCAATCTAACTTCAAAATTACCCTAGAGAAGTCACTAATGTACAAGAGAAATGAGCTTAATATTTATTAAATGTAGAAGTGAACTATCCAGAGTATTCTAATATTATTTATAAACAATTCCATTAAAGATTAGAAATCAAATATATATATATATATTTTAATTTTTATTTATTTTAATTAAAA
>NW_016804135.1:2426065-2432339 GCF_001698545.2 Rhinopithecus bieti | reverse complement strand
TATTTATTTTAATTAAAAAAAAATTTTTTTTTTTGAGACAGACTCTTGCTCTGTCACCCAGGCTGGAGTGCGATGGCACCGCCTCAGCTCACTGCAACCTCCACTTCCCAGGTTCAAGCGATTCTCCTGCCTCAGCCTCCCAAGTAGCTGGGACTACAGATGCATGCCAACATACCCGGCTAATTCTTGTATTTTTAGTAGAGACAGGGTTTCACCATGTTGGCCAGGCTGGTCTCGAACTCCTGACCTCGTGATCCACCCACCTCGGCCTCCCAAAGTGCTGGGATTACAGGCGTGAGCCACCGTGCCCGGCCTAGAAATCACATTTTTAAAAGATTAAAATAAATAAATAAATACCACTAATCCTTACTAGGAACCATTCTCAACCTTCTACCTTCAATTTCTAATCTAGTATGAACTATTATAATAAATATTTTTACATTTAAAAAAGATTGTATCATCATACCTCTCTGTTAACATAATTGGCTTTTCCAGTGGCTCTGCAGGAAGTTTATGATTCTCAAGAAGTCTTTTAAATAGCAGGGCTTCTTCTACTCTATATGGATTTAATAACATTACCTCTGTTTTGGATGTCATTAGCCATGCATCAGGAAACCTGAGATTGTGGATCAAGCAAGGTTCATCCTTCTCTTCTAAGTCAACTTTGTTTTGTTTCTCAAAATTTATTTTTAAGTTTTTCATAGAAAAGGGGATCTGTACCATTTTAATATTTTGACTCCTTTTTTCAATTTGGGACTGAAGGAGTTCATCAAGTTTTGGTTGATTAGATAATGAGGTTTTCAACTTGTGCTTCTGGGCCAAATTCCATGCACTGGTGGGTTTTATCTTTTTTCTGCCATCTTTTAATGATATTTGTGACTCCTGTTCAATGGCTCTCTTCATTTGACTATTGTATCGTTCCAAGTCTTTAGTAGCCTTCTCTTCATATCTAAGAACAGAAATAAAATAGAATTAATGAGATCATAATCAGAAATATATTAACCATCTGAATTTTATAAAACTAAAGAACTGGTATTCCAGGTATAATAATGACAAAGGAACATGTATTAGACTAACTCCTCAATATAACTATGATAAACACTGAACAAAATATAAAAATCAGTTATTGGCCAGGCATAGTGATGGTTCACGCCTGTAATCACAGCACTTTGGGAGGCCGAGGCGGGCAGATCACCTGACGTCAGGAGTTTAAGACTAGCCTGGCCAAAATGGTGAAACGTTGTCTCTACTAAAAACACAAATGTTAGCCAGGCATGTTGGTGTGCACCTGTAGTCCCAGCTACTTGGAAGGCTGAGGCATGAGAATTGTTTGAACCCAGGAGGCAGAAGTTGCAATGAACCAAGATCGCGCCACTGCACTCCAACCTGGGCGACAGAGCGAGCCTGTCTCAAAAAAAAAAAAAAAAAAGAAAAGAAAAAAAGAAAACAACAACAAACAAGTACACAAACAAACAAAAAACCCTCAATTATTTAAAGTAGGCACTGAAGAACAGCCAAAAGCAGGAAGAAATTAGAATGGATTCACTCCTCGGGGAGTGAAAAAAGAGACAAGAGTCCCACATTTATAGGACTTCTAACCAGAGGGCAGTGCTCAGTATTAAGGGGGACTAGGGTGGTCAGAACTCAATCAGAAAGTTGCACTCTTATTAGCCTGAGTCACCAGGACATAGAGCTATCTGCTTCCAGAACAACTGAAAATTGAGAAAGGAAATCCCAGAAAATTCCATGTGTGGGAACCCAAAGGAAAACAACCATTAGAAGGCTAAATGAGCTGAACAGAGATTTCAGCTGCTGCCCATTGCAGGGGAAACGTTTGGAATCTGAATTCCACAGTTTCATGGCCTGGTAAACACTTTGGGCTTTCAATTAAAACTGGAAGAGGGCCACATCTTAGGATAAAAAACCTATGTCCTAAACTAAGGAAGTTGCCCTGGGACCAAGAACAAAATTGAAACAGCTTCTCGTTAACAAAGTATAAAACAAAACCTCCATAAGCTCAAGGTGATCTGTTAGTAATTTAAATACCTGGTAGAACAAAAATCAGCACTTTTCAGAAGAGGATAACAGAATCTAGAATTTTAAGCATACCACCCACAATGCCTGCTATACAATCAAAAGTTACCACTCTAACAAATAAAACAAGAAAATGTGAGTCATGGTCAAAAGAAAAAGTGGTCAGTAGAAGCCAGCCTCAAGATGACCCAGATGTCAATATTACCAAAAAAAACCACTTAAAAACAGATTTAATAAATGTTTAAGGTATTAAAAGATTATCATGAGAGAATAGAAGGGGGAATCTCAACGGATTAGTGGAAATTATACAAAAAAATACAATGGAAATTCTAGACCTAAAAAATACAGTAACAAATTAAATATTCACTGGGTAGGCTTAACAGCAGATAAAAAGATGACAAAAGAAAGAGTCAGTAAAGCTGAAGACAGATCAATAGAAATGATAAAATGTGTTGTTTTCACAGAAAAGTGAAGACAACTGGAAAAGCATTGCAGTGACCTAAGGCAAAACAAACAATCTAATATATATGTCATGGGAGTCCCAGATAAACAATGGAAAACTGGGAAAGAAAATAAAATGTGAAGAAATTAGGGTTGATAATCAGCAAACTTGGAGAAATACAATTTACAGATGCAAGAAGGTCAGCAAACCTCCCAAGAGAATAAATGCAAAGAAATTCACAGGTAGGTATATTACATTCAACTGCTGAAAACCAAAGGTTAAGATAAAATCCTGAAAATAGGAAAAAAACAGTACAAAGAGGAAACAGCAAAAATAATGGATATCATAAAGAGCAATGCAGAGGCAGATGACAGTGAAATCNTCCAGAGTAGCTGGGATTAGAGGCGTGCACAACCACCCCAGCTAATTTTGTATTTTAGTAGAGAGGGGGTTTCACCATGTTGGCCAGGCTGGTCTCAAACTTCTGACTTCAGGCGATCCATCTGCCTCCGCCTCCCAAAGTGCTGGGATTACAGGCATGAGCCACTGCGCCTGGTCAACAGTGAAATCTTTTAAGTGGCAAAAGAACCCAGAAGCCAGCTATATCATTAAAAAAAAGTCCTTTAAAAATGAAGATGAAATAGACGTTTTCAGATTAAGATGAGAATTAGTTGCCAGTACGTGTGCACAATTAAGGAGAGTGACACCAAATATAAGTGAAATTATACTTACAGGGTTTTTACATTTTATTAACTCCAAGTAGATTATGATAAGGATGCATAATGTAATCACAAAAGCAAAAAGTAATGGAAACTCAATAAAGAAATTAAAATTAGATAATGAAATATATTCTTTTAACCCTAAAGGGCTCCTCTCCCCCCCAAAAAGGAGGAACAAAAGAACAAAATGGAGATAGGACAAACAGAAAACAAACAGGAAAATGGCAGACCTAAACCCAACCATATCAATTATTATATTACATGGACTAAATATTGCAATTCAAAGGCATAGATTATCAAACTGAATTTAAAAAGTAACACCCAACTTTGTCTACAAGCGTTACATTTTAAATATAAAGATGGGGTAGTCTAAAAGACTGGAAAAAAAGATACACCATGCAAATAGTAAGCATAAGAAGCCAGAGTGGCAGGCAACAGTGTATACTCCTCCCTCAGTAACTGACAGAACTAGAGACCCTCCTCAAAAAAAAAAAAAAAAAAAAAAAAAAAAAAATCCTCAAAGCTATAGAAGATTTTAGCAATATTATCAACTACTTAATACTTAACTGACATTTTGGAACACTACCATCTAGCAACTGGAGAATCCTGATTCTTTTTAAGTGAACATGGAACATTTGTTGAGATAGAACATACACTGGGCTTTAATTCTCATTACTTTTCAAAAGATTGAAATCTAACTTAGCATTTTCTCTATCCATGAAACACTTAAATTAGAAATAAAATATCCGGAAAAGCCCCAAATATTCGGAAAGTAAACAACACAATTTTACTCATAATAGCCCCAAACTGGAAACAACCCAAATGTCTATCAACTGGAGACTGAACAAACATATTTTGGTATATTTATACAACTGAATATTACTCTTTGATTTAAAAAAAAAATAAAAAGAAGAAGAACTACACTGGCTGAGAGGTGGCATGAGGAAACATTCTGGGATGATGGAGATGTTCTCTATTTTGTCTGGGGTGATGTTTATGTGTGTGTAGACATGTATGAAAATACATCAAATTACACCGTTAACATCTCTGCAATTCACATTAGGTAAATTTTACCCAGTTTAAAAAAAAAAATTTTAAGAAAGCGTTGAGCCACAAGCAATCAGAATTTCTAAGAGAGGATGAATAAAGAAATGGATTAATTCCAGATCTGAAGAGTTCCTTATAAATCTGCTTTAACATCAACATAGAATAGACAATTCCCGAATAACACAAAAGAAAATTTATGTATATAATACTTCATTTAGTAACTGCTAGTGAAATTATAGTCACTACAATAACCACAAAACAGAAAGTATGTGATTAGCTAATTGTTAATATTTTTATTCTCATTTTAGTCATCAATGAAAAGATACATTTAGATAAACTAAACACACCCAAACCATCTAATTTAACTCAATTTCAATGGTACAAGATAATGGATGTTTGAAAAATTATACTTGATAGATTCTAAGAACTCAAGAATAAAAAAAAAATTACACTGGGTAGAAAGTTAAGAGATCTTTTGTCAACAATATGAGAAAAATGAAACTTCCAGGGCCAAAGACCTAGCACAGCGGTTATGTCACCCCTTTTCTTAAAAAGTGATACCTGGATCCCACCCTCAGAGCTTTTAATTCTCTAGGCCTAGGTTGAGATTGGGCAGCTCTGTTTTCACAGAGCTCCACAGGTTATTCCAGTACATACCCAGAATTGGAAACTACTGCTATTTGTTCAGCAAAGTGTGGTGATTAAGCACACAGACTCTGAAGACAGCCTGGCTTGGTTCTGCCACTTAGTAGTTCTGTAAACCTATGAAAATTATTTAATCTTTCATGTCTCATTATGTTCAACTGTAACATATGGATAATCTACATCTACTCAGTTTTGTTGTGAGAAATAAAATGAGTTAAAGCGTGCCAAGTACTTAGAATACTACTTAGCACAGAGTAAATGGTGATAAATGTTTTGCTGTCATTATTTTCTACCAAGAAACAAAAAAATCTCACAATGAAGGGGTGAGTAATGGTTGGAAATTAAGTAACTTTGCTAAAAGATTATTTTTTAAGAATGTTTTAAACTTGGGACTAGAGAATTAAGGTTATCTCTAGTCTCATGCTCTTAAAACACTAACTGAATTTTATTTTATATATATATAATAATCTCAAGGAAAACTATGGAATGTGAAGAAATAAAAATATTATTGAGAGAACAGTGCTGTTAAAAGTGAGATTTAAAAGACAGGAGATCACAGCATGGCATGTAATTTGTGCTCGGTACCTGTCTGCTGAATGAAGAAATGTTATCTGAATAAGATTATTAAAAAAAGACCTTGTTTCACTGTAAACTACATTAAAAAATGGCTCCTTTGGTTACTTACCATGCCATATTCACAATTTTAAAGCTATTTTCTACTTAGAATCTGAGGTTCTGGAATAGCTATATAAAACACATGATTTTCAATAGTTTACTTTCAACAGGTCCTAGAAATAGTATTTTAGCTCTTAGACATTCAAATTAAAGATTTTTCCTGTGCGGTGGTAAAATGAGTTGAAAACAAAGGTCACCATTTGTCATTAATTATAATGTGCAAATTTTCACATATGGTACTCATCTTTGGGAAATATAAAAAGTTATGTCCAAAGGAATATTAAGTAAATGTTAAGTACAAGCAGCTGCTACCATTGTACTTAATGTCAAGAAGGGATTTAGTAACTTGAATGGAAAATATCCATCCTGATTTGACCAGAAGTCAATTCAAATAATGTTCTCGTGATTAAACACTGCATTTAGTTATAAAATTTATCATTTTCATAATCCCCTAATTGCAATATTTTTCTTAGTTTAAATAGCAATATATTCATAAATATTGCAAATGAAAAGCTCAAGCCAACATCAACTGAGACCCCAGTGGTAGGGCACATGGCCCAAACCTGGATTTTAATCCACTAGAACAAAGGTGAGGAAGGAAAAAAACAAACAAAACTCCAGAAAGGAAGAACTAAAACAATGGAAGTAACCCCTGACTCCAAAATCTGTCCCAAGCTCTCATCAGAATTTTTTTTTTTTTTTTTTTTTTTTT
>NW_016804135.1:2395898-2425704 GCF_001698545.2 Rhinopithecus bieti | reverse complement strand
TTTTTTGAGACAGAGTCTCACTCTGTCGCCCAGTCTGGAGTGCAGTGGCCTGATCTCGGCTCACTGCAAGCTCCCCCTCCCGGGTTTAAGCCATTCTCCTGCCTCAGCCTCCCGAGTAGCTGGGACTACAGGCGCCCGCCACCTCGCCTGGCTAGATTTTTTGTATTTTTTAGTAGAGACGGGGTTTCACCATGTTAGCCAAGATGGTCTCCATCTCCTGACCTCGGGATCCACCCGTCTCGACCTCCCAAAGTGGAATTTTAATAACTGAACAATCCTGATCCTACTCCTTATTCAAACTCTTTGTTATAGCTTTGAGAATCTTCCATTATCCAGCCCCACCTTCCCCCAACTTTCTTTACACATACTCCTTCATATTCTGTTCCTGTCATAGAATCTTAACTCCTTAATAACACCATGTTCCTTCTAGCTCCTGTTCCTCCAATCCACATACTGTTCCTCCAATCTACACAATTCCCTAAAATCCTTCTGGTTAATTTCTATGCAGGGAAGCATTACCTATCCCACAGATAATATTAAGTCCAACTGCCAAGTTTTTCCCTAACTCCTTATATTTAAAACTTATGTCTCAAAGCTCATCACATTCTTGTTTAACTGAATCTTTCTTACTAGACTACACCATTCATGAGTTGGGAAAGTATGTTTTACTTGTGACTATCTAGAGTACATCAGGCCTTATACACAGAAAACCCTTAATATTTCCTAGTTGAAGGAAGGGAAGGGAAAGGAGGGACAGAGAGAAGAAAGGAAAAGGAAAAAAGGAAGAAAAAAAGAAGGAAGAAAAGAATGGACTGAAGGTCTACAGAAGAGGAGTCTACTCTCATATCCCTTAATATATGTTAGAGAATTTAGTATCATGGAAAGAATGCCAAGATAAAGACAGGGAGAGAACTGGTAGCTAGTATGATTCTTGGGTATTATAAAATTTTTGCTCTACCTTCTCACTAATCATGATACTAGATTCAACTGATCATGGTCCCAGAACCCTGGCTCTGAAAGGTTCTAACACAGCGCTCTGTGACATACAATAGAACTCTGATCCCAAGATACCTATATTTTCTTCATTGGTTTCTATTTCTGGCCTCCAAATTCAATTTAATCTTGCCTCAGCAAATAAAATATGTTCTTCTCAATAGAAAAATTCCCTTTCATAGATTAAAAATTGATCATACTGACATTGTGAGCAATCATTTACTATGTGTTAGTAATTATCCTGTATCATAACACACAATATATTATTTAATCCTCACAACAATCCTTGAGAGACTGTCCACACTTTTTAATAAAAAGCTAACAAAGAACTGTGGTTAGAACCCAGGTGAAGCTTCAGAGGTCTTGACCATCAATGCCTCTTTTGTCTACTTTATGGCAATGTGAGAGAAAGTAAGCTTGATTCCAGAATATTACCTGGAATATTCTGGTAATTGATGGTAAATGGATTTTTAGATGAGGCCTATTAATCATAATCCTAGGAACCTGACACCTTGGGGCCCACAAGGAGAAACAATGCAGACATTCCCCAAAAGGCAAATGGAATTACCTGCTGTTGTGAGGCTGCAAAGGAACAGTCAGCAAGATAAGTTTCCATCATAAGCTTGTACACCGTCCCTATTTCCATGAGAACTTGAAATAACTATGATTTTTTTCTATTCTCAGACAATTCTCAGTTCATTTCCCTGGGCAATGCAATTCAACTTTTGAGGACTTACTGTATTTAAAAGTTAAGTTCCCTCACCTTTAAACTGCATAGTTGTGTCATTTAGGTAAAACTAAAGACAATCACAATTGTGTGAACCTTATTTGCATCATGATTCAAAACAAATCTTTAAAAATCTGACATTTATGAAACAATTATAAATTTGAACACTGAGTATTTGCTATATTAAGGAATCTATACCTTTAAAAAGTTATGACAATTTTATTATGGTTATGTTTAAAATATGAGTATCTTTATCTCTTAGAGATACATACTGAGATGATATGCCTATTATTTGCTTCAGAATAATAAAGAAAGGGAAAGAAAGTGAATGGAAGTATGGATGAAACAGGACTAACAGGACTGACCATGAGATGATGGGTGGTGAAATGGGGTAATGGCTTTATACTTCAAAATGTCTACTTCTGTGGATATTTCCAAAATAACAAAATACAATAACCATTCCCACTTAAAAGAAAAGGTGACAAAAAAAGGCTGAAGAGAAAAGCTTTATGGGGCTTTTCATTTTGGTATTAACGGTGGTCTTTATCATTTTAAATTGATACTGTTTTTATAAGGCTGAATAAGCTAAGGAAAGAATGAAAAAAATTGGTCAAGTATCTAGGGAGTTTATCACCAAAAATAAACTCCAGATGATGAATTACCTTTAAAAATTTTCCCACACATTTGACATAATATTGAGATACTTAGATACCTGTATATGATTGGAGGTATAATTTTACTCTCATTTTCTGCTGGGTTAGATCACCAGAACGTAATATTTTGTGTTTATATTGTGTCCTAGTCAATTAAAAACATTCATCATATTATTTTGGAACATTTATTCAGATAATCTAATTTAAACATGGCAAGTACTATTTTAATCAAAGACAGATCAAATCACCTATTTACATAATAAAAATACCCACTATAGTTTATAAGTTATAATAAATAATACATCTTAGAAGCAAGCCTTAAGTTATACTGAATAGAAACAGTATGAATGAACAACACTAAATTGAATCGCCAATAATACAATATTTTTTGTGTTGTGCTACATATTTTGGAGACCAATTTAAGAAAGGGATTAGTTAAGATATTAAAAACACCAGTTATAACTGTTCCAATGCAAAAGCTTTTAAAAAAGTTCTACAACAGAAAAGTCATTAAACGTAAAACAAAACAAAAGAACATAATGGTGGTTTGAAATTGAGAAGATGAATGGAAAACCTTTAGCAAAAAACTTAGTAAATAAGAAAACAGTTAAGGCTTATATTAAAACAAACAAACAAACAAAAAACAAAATAAAACAAGCCTCACCCCAACAAAAAACCTAAATTAGCAGAAAAAAAAGTGTTACCAAAAAAGGTACTTTATCCAAGCCAAAGGTATTTTCCAATCTGCTTTTCCATAAATAAGAAGTGAAAAAAATTCTTTTTGAACAGTGAGTCATATAGAATGGAAATAGCTGAACATTCAGGTCACATGCAAGCTCTGGAAACTTACTTCAGTTTTTCGTCTTCACTCAATGTCTTCCACAGTTCTTCCATTTGTAGTGTTGCATCCTCTAAACTAGTCTTGGGATTTTCTATGAGAAACTGAGCACGATGATCTTGAACAAAAAGAGCACTTGCTGACATGGGTTTCTTGATTACTCGATTGCTAAGTAAATCATAAGCTGTAACTTTTCCAGATTTATTATCTATTACATTTGATTTTTTGTTACATAGATCTTCATTAAGATTCGTTTGTTCAGGGCTTGGATGATTATTATTACTTACTTTACATGGTAAACTTTTTTCAGGCACTAAAATTTTCACAGGTTCAATATTCTCTCCCATTGAATTTTTAAGTATATTTCCCCTGCTCCACTCATCTGCAGAAATTTCCAAAGAGTTTTCAAGACCTGCTTCTTCCTCATTTTCCCCACTCTCAGCTATATGGTCTTTATTGTCATTTTCTGACTGGGTGTGCTTAACGGAATCTACAAAACAAG
The DNA here is from genome assembly GCF_001698545.2 of Rhinopithecus bieti. Taxonomy (NCBI): domain Eukaryota; kingdom Metazoa; phylum Chordata; class Mammalia; order Primates; family Cercopithecidae; genus Rhinopithecus; species Rhinopithecus bieti. The sequence continues at coordinate 2,421,991 of NW_016804135.1, read as the reverse complement.
TTTTACTATATGCCGTCTGAGGGTTCTCCCATGATAAATTACTCATTGAAATGTCTTGAAATGCATTCTTAGTGTTTTTATCAGTGTTAGAAATTTCACTACTACAATGACCATAACCAAAGTCACCAGAACTTATCTGGTGATTTAAACAATCATCAGTGTTTTTTCCAGATTCATCATTAGGTATATCATTTTGGAACGGAATGACTGAAGTATCAACATTTGAATAATTCTTTCCAGATGATTCCATTTTATTAAAAAGCACATCTGTTTCTGCTGTTTTACTAAGAACGATGTCAGCTGCAGAAACATCTGTTTCATTATTTTCATAAGAATTTGTACTAGGTAATGGTCCATAACAAGTCGTCATCAGATTTTCAAGAGCAATTAAAACAGATTCCTAAAAATACAAATTAACAAATGTTAGGGGAAATTATGAAAAAATAGACAATATTTTAAATAATAAAAAAGAAAAATATAAACAAATTTTTTTAATATGAAAACAGGAATATATGTTTATAAATAGCGTAACAAAAAATTATCTGAAAAGAGTTACCTTATTTTGTAATAATACTTGACTTTTATCTGGTGTTAAATTTACATCAACATCAGCTGTAGGAACATCGATTTTCAGAAAGAAAATAGGATACAAACGAGTAGATTCCTTTAGGCATTTCAGATTGTAATGATGTCGGATTAACTAGAAATACATGTAATAAATAAAAGAAAAAATAATATGTAAATAAAGAAAATATCACCAAACTTAAAGTACAATAAAAACAAGCAAATTCAACTGAGAAATTGAGTAGATGCAACTGCTTATTAGGAAAAGCATTATCATGGCTGGGCACAGTGGCTCATGCCTGTGATCCCAGCACTTTAGGAAGCCAAGGCAGAGGGATCACTTGAAGTCAGGAGTTCAAGACCAGCCTGGTCAATGTGGTGAAACCCCGTCTCTACTAAAAAGTAGAAAAATTAGCAGGGCATAGTGGCAGGAACCTGTAATCCCAGATACTTGGGAGGATGAGGCAGGAGAATCTCTTGAACCTGGGAGACAGAGGTTGCAATGAGCCAAGATCATGCTACTGCACTCCAGCATGGGCAAAAGAGCAAGTCTGCATCTCAAAAAACAAACAAACAAACAAACCAAAAAAAGTGAAAAACATCTAAGTAGTAATACTCCTTTGGAGGCCTTGAACCTAAATGAAGCACAAACATTCATAACAAGTACAAACATGCAATGAAACTGGCTTAATAATTAAAAATCACAATGTCATGTAAGTTCTGAAGGCTTAGGGTTCAAATCAAAACTCTGGTGTGGTGGCTCTGGCTTGTAATCCCAGCACTTTGGGAGGCCGAGGCGGGCAGATCACTTGAATACAGGAGCTTGAGATCAGCCTGGCCAAATGGTGAAACCCCATCTCTACTAAGACTACAAAAAAAATTAGCTGGGCATGGTGGCGGGTGCCTGTAATACCAGCTACTTGGGAGGCTGAGGCAGGAGAATTGCTTAAACCCAGGAGGCGGAGGTTGCAGTGAGTCAAGATCACGCCACATGCCATTGCAATCCAGCCTGGAGAGCAAAACTCTGTCTCAGAAAAAAAAAAAAAAAAAAAAAAAAAGGCAAAAAAACTACTAACTCTCCAACTCTTAATTTCCTGGCTATGTGGCCTAAGAGAAACATTGAACATTTGTTTCCTCACTATAAATGGGAATGATAATGCAGTCCAGAATTGCCATGACGAATAAGAGAGACATCACATGTCTTTTTATCATGCATAATGCTTAATAAATGATATTGTATTTCTTTTTCTTTTAGAGCAAATTCTTGGAAGTAGTCCTTGTTACAATGTGACAAATTTCCAATTCAAATAATTTTTTTTTCTAAAGCATATTACCTTTAAGATATCTTTTTGATGTACTGGTCGACTGTTTATGAAGATGAAACTTCTTTCTGGTGTTGAAAGACTAGTGAAAGAGTGGTCTGCGTCACACTTTGGAAGAAATCCACTGAGATAAATCTATATAATAATTATAGAATATGCAATGTCAACAATGTAGTTCCATGGGTCTAGCTATATACACTTTGAAAGGTATAAAAAAAATTAAAAAACAGATTTTCATCTTAAGGTCTAAAAAGCCATATACTTCCTGATAACCACGTCTCAAGTATTAACTTTAAATAAAATAGTAAAGCATGCTACACTGGTGCTGTCTGCCTTTTTTGTAATTATAAGGAAAAACTGGCATTTATAAAATCTTCAAGAATGGTTATACTTTCAGATATTTAACTGTCATGGGATGTACAGCATTCACTCTCTACTCAACCTTTTTCTGTCTTTTAAAAGTTTCTTTCCTCACATTGTGACTTTTCTCTGGCTGTTGTCCTTTTCTCTTTAACCATCTTTTCCTATAAAGAAGTTGCTGTTTCTATCTTCATTCTGAGTATGCTATATAAAGCCAATCTTACTGGGTTTTCATTTCTGAGTTAAAAAAAAAAATCTTTTACTCTGTATTAACTTCCTCAGAGCTAAATACTGATTGCACTGTTGTACTTTAGCTTCATTTGTGTTTAGAAAACTCTTTCTATAAAAATTTTACTGGTTATTTATATGCTATCTTTCTCTACTTTACAAATGTATAAAGAGGAAAGAGAAAAGGATACTAGAAAAGAATACCAGAGAGAAGAGAAAGATATTAAAGGGATAGGAAGCAGAGAATATGCTCCCACTTTTATCTTTAGTTAACGAACACAGCTAAAGACAACATACTATACTGTTAAGAATATAAGACAGAGCCAGATTGACAAGGTTTGAATCCCAGTTCTACCACTAGCTATGTGATTTTTGTTAAATTATTTAAAATATAGGCTTAAAATCTCTTATCAGCAAAAACTAGAACTAGATGTGTTATTAATCTGTCAAGGAACACTTTAGGTTGAGAAAAACAAGCAAGTCACTGGCGGTACTATTTTCAGTTAAGCAGGAACCGTGGGGCTCCTTATTAACATAGCCTGTAAGCTGCCACCTATGTCTATGACTATCCCTGTCCTTGGAAATAAGTGTTTAAGGAGATGCATTACCAGTTTTAGAACACTAAGTGCATTATTGTCACAATGCCAAATTGTGCCAATTTGAAAAAATAAATTAATCTGTATAATCCATTATAAAATGATACTACTTAATTAACTGCAAAACTTCACAGCATTTAAAAATGGTTGTATAATTTACCAGGTAACATGAGACCCTTCTTAAAGCACCTGCTGGGCATCAGGGAGAGCCTGTTTAAGCCTCTGAAAGACTTATTGGGTTTGTGACTTTAAAAAAAGTCTGCCCTGAAAGGACAAGAATAAAGAAGAAAATGAAGAAGAAATATGTAATATTGCTATTGATTTCCTTTCACACCATCGTGGTTGGCCACTGAATAATTACTATTCTAGATCTTGAGCTTTAAAAATGGTTTAGGATAATCTTAAGAACAAACTATGTTTAAGTTACATGGCAAAGTAAAATAAAACAGTAAAGTCTTATAAAATGCTGTAAAAAGTGAAAATCAGGCCAGTTCATGGAAAAATAACTTGAGACACCAAATCAGTGAACAAAATTAAAAATTAAGCAAGACTTTACAAAATTCTGTACCCAAGTATATTACTCAATTTCCTAAAAAGCAAAACAAAATTGAAGGCAAAATACAACTACCTCTCTTCCTTAATTGCTTCTCAACTAAGGGCCTCTCTTCCCTTCATCTCTAATCCCCTATAAGCAGGCTTCTACTTCAATAACCAACTCCAAGGGACACTACGCAGCCCTTATCTTATTTGACTCCCTGCACCCTCACAATTCTCTCATCTGGGAAGGGTCTCACTGAATGAATCTGTTTCAACCTTCTTTTGGTCCTTCTGCTTCCTCTCTGATGCCTCCTCTTCATTCTAGTTTGCTGGTTTCTCCCCTTTTCCTTACCTTGTATAAATGATGATGGTACCCAAATTCCATTATCAGGCCCCTTTTTCCTGCTCTCTAGTTACTCTTCCTAATTTCATTCACATCTACTCAACAACTACCCATACACCAGTGATGCCAAGATACAAATGTATATAACTTCTATTTCTTTCACTCCCCAGTGCTTACCATCTTCAACTGGCTGTCACAAAAATATTCTCAATGTCACCACATTCAAAACTTGGTAAAATATTTCATCCTACTTCTATCCTGCTAGCTCCTCCTATACTCCTTTACTATGATAAGGGGCTGTGCCAGCTACCCAGTCTGTCAAACGCATTTCCTCTTCTTAACCCTGATTATACTGATGTAACCCTGGCTGGTCTCCTAACACTAATCCTTCTCCTCTTTCAGTAAATCTCCACAACACCATGAAGTTACACTTTTACAGTAGTAATTTAAGTACTTTTGGTCAGGACAGTGAAACAAGTTCATGTGAAACCCCATTCTCTCCCATTCCAACTGCAAATATATAACAGTGATAGAAAAAATACAAATTTTCAAAAGGCCACCCACAGAAAAGTAGTTAAAGATGTTATGATTGCAAAACATTTAACAGGGAGTGACGGCTAAAGTCAAATGTCCTATGTGGTCTAGGATCAGAAACAAGATGTGTCAGCTGGAAATTAAATTCTGGTATGGAAATAAGGACTGAAAACACCCCATTCCAGACAGGGGACTGAAATCAGTCTTTCCACTTAAAAAAGGGGGCTCATATAGCACCTTTTTCCCAAAAAAAAAAAAAAAAAAAAAAAGTTTAAAAGTTTAAAAATACTGTGGCCACTGTCTGGAGCTGCTTGCCAGAGTCACAAGAAAGAACAGAGACAACTCCAAACCAAGAACAAGGCTAAGCCAAACTGGCTAAGAAAAGGGGCCTGTAAAATCTTGGCAGGATGAGGCACGAATTACTAATATGATACCTGCTGTTGAATTGGGACCAGCAAGTGAACTATCTGCCCAACTATGGGAAGGAAGTGGAAGTTGGGGAAAGCAAAAACAAAGCAACAAAAACAATAAACCTGCATTCAAGATGATTTTGAAATTAAATTTTCAAAGCATATAAAATATCAGAGAATTAGATAATTTTGTCTCAAGAAAGTAGAAATGACAGAGTAATATGAAAAGGACTTTGAAATTATTAGTATATGTAACATGCTTTTAAAAAAAGAAAAGTAGCATCCACTTAAAAAAAGGTAAAGAAATTAGAATTGGTAGCTATAAATCAAGTTTAGAAGAGAAGAATATGAAAACAAATAAATTGTAAATCCTAGAAACAAAATATATAGTTTTGGGAATTAAAATCAGGCAATGATGAGGAATTTATTCAGAACTTAGCATAAAGTAATGCAGAGATAGAAATGTCAAAGAGAAGACAGATGTCAAAAAGGTAACTTCAGGAGCTCCATCAAGCCCACAAAGTCACGATGGGAAATGCCTCACAAAAGCCACCAGAGCAGCGGCCCTGTTGAGATCACCACCAATAATTAGCTCTTCCCATGTGGGGTCCCTGTAGATGGGGGAGAAAAAAAAAAAGTACCCTCACATTATGGGAAGAGATATATAAAGATTCTCCACATTCAAGGTTCCCATGGCCAAAGGGACTGTCATTCAGACTAGTCAAGAGGCCTTGGTGGCCAAGTTGCACATCTTAAAGGTACATAATGGGGACAGAAGTGAGGTGAGTGAGGACAACCACTAACTAGCAGTGGAAAAGAACTTAAGATTGCTTTTGGCCAGGGATGGAGAAAGGGCTCAAAGGAACTGTGATATAGGACCAGTATCCTTCAACCATAAAAGCCCAGAAAGAATGAAGTGATGATGGGTAGGTGGTGGCAATATAAATACAACACCTTAGACACACAGTGCAACAAGAGAAGAGGGATTTGGTTAGATGATCACTCTCATCAGAGAGTCACTCAAGTTTATCACTCTGGCAGCCTATTGAACTGGAACACTAACACATGCTTACCTAATTCCCTCAATCCACCATGCAAAAATAACCACACAGAGGTGCAGCAAAAATTATCATACCTACTAGGAGTCTTTATGCAATTCTATCTGTGCTTGCCCACTGAAAATAAAACTTCAATGGGCAAGCACAGATCTGGCAACACATCTCAAAACAGATGGGAGGAAAAGATTTCCAAGTATAGGACTGATTCATGTGATAGTCCCATTCACTCATGAAATCATAGCTGACCAAAGTCAAGATCAGTGCTTTTCACACTTGAATGAGCACCCGGGGACCTTGTTAAAATGCAGATTCTGATTCAGTCGATCTGGGATGAAGCCCAGGATTCTTTATTTTCAATAAGCTTCCAGGTGATGCCAACACTGCTAGTCTTCAGACTAAATTATAATAGCTAGAATATCCAGGGCATGATGGTAAAGGTATCAAGTCTAGATCTCCTGCCATAAGCTGTCTGGATTACCACTGTAGGCAACAAAGTACCACGAAGCTACAAGGAATCCAGCAGAATTTAGACAGTAACCTTGCCATCCCAAGTCAGCAACTGTAACCAGTTTGAAGTAGCACTGGAGTGTGTCAAAACTAGAAAACAACTCTTTAGGGAGCTCTGAAAAATAGGATCCATGTCACATCATGGCCAACACTCTAGCTGGCCACAAAGGTTGGCCTGAATTGTTCCCCGGCAAAGAAAATCCCAAGAATTACCTGAGTACAAGCTTCCATCCAAGATTTTAATAAACTGATAAGCAATAATTAAGAACTCAATACTACAAAGAGAATGGGAAGGGACCTAGTAGCAGAAGAGGTTTCAACAAATTATGAAAAAAAAAAAAAAAAATGGAAGAGAAGACAAGAAGCCAACTGCTTAGCACAACTCCAGGAACAGAATTAGGACCTTGATTACTCAACACTAACGTGGAACCTGACAGTCAATAAGCCCAGCTACAAACACCATGTTCCCAATTAGATTTCTTATTCCTGGGGAAAGACAAGAGAATTAGAGGACTGGAGGAAAAAGACCTGACAGGTAAAACTGACCTCCTAATAAACAGAAATTATTAAAGGAACAAATAATTTAAAAACAAAAATAATTATCTTTAGAGAGACCCAAGTTTTGTATCCATAAAACAGTAAGTATGAAAAAGCAATAAAAAACACTCTTGGAAATTAAACGTAACTTTTAAAATAAAAAAAAAATTCAACAGAAGGTTGAAAAAACAGATTTCTCAAAACTCATGGAAAAAATTAAAGATGGGAAACCTGATAAAATTAACAGGAGGTCTTAATGACAATAGGGAGTTTCATAAAAAAAAAATAGAAATTATCAAAGTGATAATGGATGGAAGTATATAACCTGGGGCTGAGAAAGAAATGAGCCTTCAGATTCAAAAGATCCACATCAAGTGCTCAGCACAATAAACAAATAATAAAAGACACACAGACACATCCTTGTAAGGATGAAGGACAGATTCTAAGAACTTTCAAAGAGAAGAAAACGTACCATCTAGAAAAAAAGAAATGGGTACTTTGGGGGACCAAGGCGGGTGGATTCTGAGGTCAGGAGTTCAAGACCAGCCTGATCAACACGGTGAAACTCTGCTAAAAATACAAAAACCAGTCAGGTGTGGTGGTGCTCATCTGCAATCCTAGCTACTCAGGAGACTGAGGCGGCAGGACAATCACTTGAACCTGGGAGGCGGAGGTTGCAGTGAGCCAAGATTGCTCCACTGCACTCCAGCCTGGGTGACAGAGCAAGAGTCTGTCTCGAGAAAAACAAACAAACAAAAAAAGAAGTGGAATGCATTGTTTACCGTTAGCAAAAATGGACAGTAAAAAAATACTCAAGATCTCAAAAATTAATTTCAATCAACAAGTCTGTGTCTGCCAGACTATCAACAAGAGAAAGTGCAAGATGAAATCATTCTCAGGCATGAAAATTTTTAGTTATTTTTAAAATGTGTTTGTTTTGAGACAGGATCTCTTTCTGGCCGAGGCTGGAGTGCAGTGGCAAGATCTTGGCTCACTGGAACCTCTGCCTCCCAGGTTCAAGCGATTCTCCCGCCTCAGCCTCCCAAGTAGCTGGGATTACATGCACCTGCCACCATACCTGGCTAATTTTTGTATTTTTAGTAGAGATGGGGTTTTGCCATGTTTTGGCCACGGTGGTCTCAAACTCCTGACCTCAGGTGATCCCCCCGCCTTGGCTTCCCAAACTGCTGGGATTACAGGTGTGAGTCATCACACCGGGCTAATTTTTGTATTTTTGTTTTAGAGACAGGGTCTTACTATGTGCCCAGGCTGGTCTTGAGCTTCTGGCCTCAACCGCCTCAGCCTCCCAAAGTATTGGGACAGGTGTGACCCACCAGGCCCAGCCACAGACATGAAAAATTACCTCTCGTGTCCCCTCTTTCTGTGGAAGTTACTTAAAGATATGCCTCAGAAAAATGAGTATGGGGCCAGATCCAGTGGCTCACACCTGTAATCCTAGCACTTTGGGAGGCCGGAGTGAGTGGATCACTTGAGGTCAGGAGTTTGAGACCAGCCTGGCCAACATGGTAAGATCCCACCTCTATTAAAAATACAAAACTTAGCCAGGTGTTGTGGCTGTAGTCCCAGCTACTCAGGAGGCTGAGGCAGGAGAATCCTTTGAACCTCGGAGGCAGAAGTTGCAGTATGCAAAGACTGCACCACTGCACTTCAGCCTGGGTGACAAAGCGAGACTCCATCTCAAAAACAAAACAAAACAAAAAAAAAGAAAAATGAGTATGAGTGCCAAAAAAGAGGAAGGCATGACATACCAATAATGGAACCAACCATCATTCCTATTAAAAGAAATCTGAAGATGAGAGTTGTGCAGAAGGCCTAAGATATGATCCAAGTAAGAAATAAGTGGGGTCTAAGAACAATGAGTTCAAAAATATGTAATGAAATGGATTACCAACTACAGCTAGGATGACTAAAGAGTTGGATTTTATTGCTAACATGATGAAGAAAACTTTTTCATTAAAAAAAACTTTTGAAAATCCCAGAAAAAGCGGAAAACTATGTAAGATAGTCTATTTATAAAGCAAAGAAAAACATGATAAATTTTGAGCAACTGATGGGAATACAAGAACAGAGATTCCATTTAATCAGGGTTCTAGGAATATTATCATTTATATGGCATAAGAGATATAACACTGGATCTTTTTTTTTTGAGGCGGAGTCTCGATTTGTCGCCTAGGCTGGAGTGCTGTGGCGCCATCTCGGCTCACTGTAAGCTCTGCCTCCCAGGTTCATGCCATTCTCCTGCCTCAGTCTCCTGAGTAGCTGGGACTACAGGCCCCTGCTGCCACGCCCGGCTAATTTTTTTGTATTTTTAGTAGAGACAAGGTTTCACCATGTTAGCCAGGATGGTCTCGATCTCCTGACCTCGTGATCTGCCCGCCGAGGTAAAATGTAGTCCTACTATAATACTGGGCTTTTAACGAAGATTGTTTTATAGTCCATACAAGTTTTCAACTTTTAGAATCAATCTTCAGACAAAAGATAGAACACTTAAAAAATGGCTACACAAGAAAATACGAGGCTAGGTGTGGTGGCTCACGCATATAATCCCAGCACTTTGGGAGGTCATGTAGGCAGATCACCCGAGGTCAGGGGATCGAGACCAGCCTGGGCAATATAGTGAAATGCTGTCTCCACTAAAAATACAAAAATTAGCTGGGTGTGGTGGCATATCCCTGTAATTCTAACTACTAGGGAGGCTAAGGCATGAGAATCACTTGAACCCAGGAGATGGAGGCTGCAGTGGGCTGAGATCCCACCATTGCACTCCAGCCTGGGTGACACAATGAGAGTCTGTCTCAAAAAAAAAAAAATTACACATATATAAAAATATATTTTATATATAATTAAACTTGATAATATAAAACTATTGCTGATACGATTCAAAGAGGAAGGAGTAAGAAGAAAAGTTTGAGTTAAGAACGTCATCCAGTATTAGGGAGTAAAAAAGTACTGTCTAAACTGATAGATCAAGAAAAAGTTTAAGTACATATGTGGAATGGGAAAGGGGGAGAAAAACGGTTCTTTTTTTGAGATGGAATCTCACTCTGTCACCCAGGCTGGAGTGCAATGGCACAATCTCGGCTCACTGCAACCTCTGCCTCCTGGGTTCAAGTGATTATCCTGCCTTAGCCTCCCGAGTAGCTGGGATTACAGGCATGTGCCACCACACGGGGCTAATTTTTGTATTTTTATTAGAGACAGGGTCTCACCATGTTGGCCAGGCTGGTCTTGAAGTCCTGACCTCAGGTGATCTGATCCCCTGGACTTCCAAAGTGTTGGAATTACAGGCGTGAGTCACCATGCCTAGTCAACTATTTTTCTTTTATAGTAGAAACAGAAAAGATTCTAAATTGAACATAATTTTTTTGAAAATCATTGTAAGCAATAAACAAGATAAAAAGGGAAAGAGGTTTAACATAAGCTCTGTATTGTCTCTTTTACCTTACACACATATTTGATTAAAATGTTAAAAGACTAACCTCTTTCTACTGCAACTGCCCCAAAGGGAAATATGTGAACAGCTTCGTAAGTAAATCAGAATTATCAGAGAACATTTTTGCAGTATACCTGAGATTCTTCACAGTGGTACTGAAAGGATTCCATATTGTTCATAACAGCAGTCCCCAGAACTGACATGAGAGCCATCTTGTGATCTGATACTCTGGTTTTCTGCCAAATAACTGCCTAGGGACAAAAATGATACAGATAACTTTTAAAACAATTTAGATTTACTGAACTCAAGAAGTCAGTATTTTATTCCTATATTTGGCATTCATCCTCAGCTTAAAATTTCAGTATCACTTAGAAGAGATTAATGAGCTGTGAGGTCTGACAAAAGAAACTCTGGTTCTGAATTTTAGAAGCTGTATATGTTGCAGTGTACAATCTATTTAACTTCCCTTTACCTTGGTTTTCTCCTCTTTACAAGATTTCTCAAAGTTGTTGGAAGATAAAAAATCCATATGTAGACAAGCACATATGCCTGTGCCTGGCATAAAACGGTTTCATTAAATATTGATTCTCTCTCTACTTCTAATCCTCACATTCAAAATATAGACTTTCGTGTATATTTAAAAACAAATTGCTGCTTCAAATAAGGTATTACTATTTTACTGAGGATGATCGGCTATGTTACAGGATTTATATAAACAGTCAACAGGTATAAAAATTTTGGAAAAACCATTCTTAATTAAATCACAATTTAAAATTACCTTTGTACCTTTTAAATAGAGAATTCGCAAAATGTTAACTGAATCTCATAAACATAAAAGCTGAATCATGAGGTTGGAATTTTTTCACTGCAAGTATGCTGGAGATGAGAGAGAAACAATAGGTTGGTTGCAGTGACTCACACCTGTAATCCCAGCACTTTGGGAGGCTGAGGTGGGCGGATCACTTGAGGTCAGGAGTTCGAGACCAGCCTGGCCAATATGGTGAAACCCTGTCTCCACTAAAAATACAAAAAAGCATCTGGGCGTGGTGGCATGCCCCTATAATCCCAGCTACGTGGGAGGCTGAGGCAGGACAATCATTTGAACTGGGGAGGCAGAGGTTGCAGCGAGGCGAGATCACGTCACTGCCCTCCAGCCTGGGTGACAGAACGCACCTCTGTCTTAAAAAATAAAATAAGAATATACACACACACACACACACACACACACACACACACACACATACACATAATACTTTGTATCTGAAAAATGTGAGCCCTTCTAAATTATCAGGCCCAGAGAAGCATTAAAATGAGAGTAATTTTCCCCTTGAGCTAAGTATTTATTGAAAACTGCTTGCTATTGCCACAAGTAGCCACTGACCTAACAATGCCACACACCAGATACCATAACCCATACCCTAGAGCTCAACGATGTACAGCTAACTACTAATCAAAATTCCTGACAAACAACTCTATCAACTCACTCGTTTCCCTTTTTGCTTTTAAAAACCTGCTTACAACAAAAGCCTAATGGAGCACACCCCAAGATAATTTGGAAGTGTGTCTGAGGCAGCTGTCTTCAACGCTGGTCCAAATAAACTCTCTATATTAATTCTGCTTCAGCTTCTTCCTTTTAGGTCAACATGGGGTAGATTTTAAGAGAATCATGGTCCAGAGAGACTAGACCAAGGTTTGGCTTTGAAGTACATAATCAGATTTGACATACTGCAATTTCTTCAGTTAAACAAGGTCCAATTACAGTCAAATCCCATCATCAGTACAGGTAGAATTCAACGAATTCACTTAGCAATTCCTAAGTCTGGAGGAAACTGTGCAAAGGGCTTGGGAGAAAACATCAATATCAACATTAAAGGGGCAGGCAGAGGAAGAAGAGGAACCTAAAAGGAGTGGTCACAGAGGCAGAAAGAGCAGCAGCAAAGTGCGGTACACAGAATAAGGATGTTTTTGAAAAAAGTAGTCATCATATATTTCCAATGTTGAGCGAGTATGATAGGAACAGACGTGGTTGGTTAAATGGCAATCAAGAGTGTGAGAGAAGTTCTAGAGAAGTAAATGGAACCAATTTGGATAGTGACTGTGGGAAGGATATGAAAAAAAAGAACTTTTCTGAAACAAGTGTTTCAGAAAGTCTGGCTGGGAAATGCAAGCAGACAGGGAAATAACTGGAGGCAGGAATAGGACACATTTGAACAGGAAACTGAAGGGGAAGAATGGGTACACTAGCAAGTAGGTTTGGAGACTCAGTGGCTGGAGGCTGAGAAAGTTTCCCTTTGTTCTAAAATACAGAAAGGAGGTCTTTTGTTGAAAGCAAAATGACAGTGATTTAAATATTTGAAGATTATGGAGGAGGTATAAAATAGCAGAATTGTATTACTCAGTTTCATTAGCTTGGTTCACTGAAAAAAGGTTTCAGAGGCAGGTGGGTCACTTGAGGTCAGGAGTTCAAGACCAGCTGGCCAGCATGGTGAAACCCCATCTCTACTAAAAATAAAAAAATCAGCCAGACGTGGTGGCGGGCACCCATAAACCCAGCTCCTCGGGAGGCTAAGGCAGGAGAATCACTCGAACCCAGGAGGCGGAGGTTGCAGTGAGCTGAGATCGTACTACTGCACTCCAACGTGGGCAACAGAGAGAGAGAGACTCTGTCTCAGTGATCGTATTCCTCCAACTCAGAGACTCTCAACTTTTACGAATGACATGCAAAACTGAAAGTTCACATTCAAAAAATATTCCAATAGGTGACCTGAGGACTACGTGTAATTAATTCCTAGTATACTAGCTATCATGCTACAGCTTTCTCTTCCTCTTGCAAAAGTTCAGTGGAATGCAAGTCAGTGAAAGTGACATTGACAGGATTATTCCCTTATTTTGTTTGTTTGTTTGTTTGTTTTTTAAAACAAACCATTTGCAAACTTTGGTACTTTACTAGTATTAATACACTGCAGCTGAGAATTATCGGGCTGTGTTAACAGAACCACCACTCTGGTAGGAGGAAAACAGAAAACAGGGACAGACTAAAGGATACAAAATGGGCTTGATGACTAACTCTATGTGGAGAGGGAATAAAAAGAGAAGAATCACGAATGCCTCCCAGATTTCTGATCTGGGAAACTGGAATGGTGGTAGTAACACTCAACAAGATAAGAAACTCACAAGAGCAGGATTGGTGGCAGGAGATAATGAGTTCAGCTTGTTCAGTGTTGATTGTTGAATCTCTGGTACCAAGAACAGTACCAGAAACCTAGTAAAGCCCACTAAATACTTGTTAAAGGAATGAGCAAATAAACACATTTTTTTTTCCCTAGGAAAAGTAACCCCAGTAGAGTTGAAAACTAGCTCTTTGTTTTAAAGATAAGGCTGCTAGTTGTCATACCACCATACCTGTTACAATTACACTTTTTGTCTACTACTTGACTTAAGGAAATTCAAACCAATCTTTCCTTTTCTTTCTTTTTAATATAACAGTTTAAGGTATAATTCATACACTCTACAATTCACCCACTTTAAATTTACAATTCAATGGTTTTTGGATGATTTACAGAGCTGTGCAACCAACAGCATGATTTAATCTTTGAACAATTTTATCAGTCCAAAAAGAAATCCTATATCCATCATCAGTGACTCCTATCCCTTTGCAATCACTAATCTAGCTTCTCTCTCTATAAAATTTGCCCACTTAGGATATTTCATATAAATGGAATCATACAATATATGGGCTTTGACTGGCTTCTTTCACTTAGCATAACCTTTTCAAGTTTATTTATATCAATACTTCACTCCTTTTAAATGGCTGAATAATATTCCATTGTAGATAATACATTTGAATTATCCTTTCATGAGTTGATGGGCGTTTGAGTTGTTTCTACTTTTTGGCTTTTATAACTGATGCTGCCATAAACATGCATGTTCATGTTTTTGTGTTGGCATATGTTTTCATTTCTCTTGGGTATAGACCTATGAGTGGAACTGCTGGGTGACATGGTAGCTCCATGTTTTTTGAAGAACTGCCAGATTGTAATCTTTGCGTGCACACGCACTCTAGAAAGGCAAACTACTGGCTTCTGCTATTATGGCTCTAGTTTTAAGCCAGCCAACAGCTAATAATTTAAGGAACAATGTTCAAAATAAAAGTAAGTAGATAAGGTTCTGAATAATCTGCAATTATAAGAAATGAAATGTCCCCTGCTTCATACTTTCCACATCAGAAGTTCCTTATGACAAAGAATCGCTGAACCATAAAAACTTATTCACAAGGCCAAGGTGGGAGGATCACTTGAGGTCCGGAGTTCAACACCAGCCTGGGCAACATAGTGTGACCCTGTTTCTATAAAAAAAAATTTAAAAATTAGCTGGGCATGGTGGCACACACCTGTAGTCCCAGCTACTCAGGAGGCTGAGGTGGGAGTGGCTCACCCTGCACACCAGCTTGGGTGACAGAGCGAGACCCCCCCAAAAATGAAAAAAAAAATCTTATTCACAAAAAGTGTACCTCTTTAAAGGAATGCTAACTCTCTGATATTGACATTTTTAAAATAAAGCATTCAAGGAAATATTTCAAAAAACCAATGTTTTAAAATTCCTGCACTGAATATAGCTAAAAAGCCTGCGGTATTACTAATGTAAACATCATCTTGTTTATTTTAGTTTATATTAGAGTGATGCCTTAGATACAGATATAAATCTTAGCTGCTGATTAATGCAAGGATGCTATTTCACTGCCTGACCTGCTGAATAGTTAGTATACAGAACCGCAGAAAGATCACTTCAGGAAATGGGTCCTAGAAAAAGCTGTGAAACATGAGAACCATGCAATGTGATTTTACTTTAAAGTAAACACGCTAGGAGTCTGGGAGCATTATTTCACACTAGGCAATTATTGCATCAGATCAAGGGGCTAATTTAAGAGCATTTTCTAAACTAGTTACACTTGGGCTAGTAATAAATGATAGTGGTCTGCCAACAAATAAAATCTTCTCATTGGGCAACTAAGATTCATTTTCAAAACAGGATCCATCATTAAAAAACTAAACTATAAAATATGATGAATAAAAACTGGGAATACTGGGAATCCAGAATACAGTTTTCAGTTTGCTTTCTCTACCGTTTCATCAATTCTATGTTATTTTCAAAAACAGAGATTTTCTTTTCACTTCCTGAAGGTTTTTGTAAATCTTGCCCTTAGGCCGAAAGCTTAACATGTGCTAAAAATACACACAAACCTCCATATGTTTTCTATCTAGGTCACACAAAGTTGGAGCACCTGGATGTGCCAACTAAGAATCTGACTCTAGTCAGTATGATGACAGTGCAAAAACACCTCAATCAAAAATATATTATTACATGCACACCATCTTAGGTTTGAAGTTAGCCAAATATATCTTGCCCCTAATTCCTACCTCACTGACATACGCTACTTGAAGAAAATGAAGTTAGATGAGAATATTCAATATTTAATTAGTAAACTTCAATTGTTTGTAAAGGCAATTTGTGATAAAGAGAAATGTGGGCTGCACACAGATGATGCATAATTAAGTGAATAGTACAATGCTAAAACTGCTTGAGCAAAGTCAACTCCTTCTAAATAAAGAGGATACATTATTGGCCTAGACTGCAACCAAAATTCTTGCAAACTGTAGGCACAGATGTACTAAACTCCTGTTTGGATTTTTTTTTTTTTTTTTTTTTTTTTTCACCAAACAAGAAGCAGCACCAATGAATTTTGTTGTTGTTTGGTTTGGTTTGCTTTTTTTTTTTTTCGAGACAGGGTCTTATTCTGTCACCCAGGCTAGAGTACAGTGGTGTGATCATAGTTGACAGCAGCCTCAGCCTCCTGGACTCAGGGATTCTCCTGCCTCAGCATCCCGAGTAGCTGGGACTACAGGTGCGCACCACCACGCCCAGGTAATTTTGTTGTATGTTTTGAAGAGATAGGGTTTCACCATGTGGCTTAAGCTTGTGTTGAACTCCTGGGCTCAAGCAATCCTCCCACCTTGGGCTCCCAAAGTGCTGAGATTACATGTGTGAGCCACCATACTGAGCCAAATTTCTTAAGTACCATAAGTTTACTTCTAAGATCTTACAAGTTACTATAACTAGATCTGTATCTATTACTATTTACTCCTGTGTATGTACTTGCACTAACTCTGACTCCAAAAAGGACAGAGGCACAAACACAATATTAAAAAGGTTTTTTTTCCCCACATTGGCAACACAGGAACAATATGAGCTATAGCATCTTACCACTAAGACACTGCTAAATGTTTTGAATTCAGTATAAAATTATAGATTATTCCATCACAATATCAATACCATTGTTAAAAGAACAAACCACATTCTACTGACATAATAAACAATATGAATTGATTGTTGCTAAACAGCCTCAAACTTTCAAAAATGATTCTGTCTTGGTAAAATTTATGCAGTACAATTGAGTTCTAAAATCTCTTACTTTTACTCTTATTTAATTTTATATTCTTTTTTGAAAGAACATGCATAATTATTTTTCCTGAAGGTTGCAAAGAAATTAACAGACATTTTACCTACAGAAGGGGCAGTTTATAGGAGCTAGGCAGATGAAAGATGAAGATAAGAATAATTTTTTCATTCTACCTTTTCATACATTTTTGGGTTTTCAACCATGTAAAGGTAGGATCTTTTAAAAAATTAAATAATAAGCTGGGCATGTTGGCTCAGGCCTGTAATTCCAGCACTTTAGGAGGCTGAGGCAGGAGTTCAAGACCAGCCTGGGCAACACAGTGAGACCTTGTCTCTACAAAAAATAAAAAAATTAGCCAGGTATGGTGGCATGCACCTGTGTTCCTTGCTACTCAGAAGGCTGAGGTAAGAGGGTCACTTGCGCCCAGGAATTTGAGGCTGAAGTGAGCTATGATCATGCCTCTGCACTCAAGCCTAGGCAACAGAGCGAGACCCTGTCTCTAAAAATAAAATGAAATAGAATAAAACATTAAATAAAAATGTAAAGGCATAAAGTTAATCTTTGCCTAACTTTCAAAAGGGATATTGTTGAGACTCATTTCTTCGCAGTCTTTAAAAACAAGAAAGATTATTTCCAATTGGTAATCAAATCTTATTTACATCAGAAATATTTTTCTTGCCTAGATCCTCTTCTCCATTCCTTGTGTAACTTCCCAGAAAATGGAATCAGTTGCCACATTCTTAACAATGATGAAACATAATTTAGTCCATCCTCCAACTGCCATGAGAATTATCTTATTTTGTTAGTCTCCTACTGAGATGTCTCATTTAGTTCCCTTTTGGTCACTTCAACAAGAAGTACACATTCCCATGTAAGCTACACAAGGTCCTTCAGAATCTGGCTCCAAGCAACCCTTCTAGCCTCATCTCATTTCTTGGACCAGCTTTCTCTGACCTCTGATGACTCCCTGACATTGCATATGCTGTTCTCCCTGCTCTGAATACCTTTGCCCGCGTAGTCTTTCTGAAGAACCAGTCTTAAGGCCACTTCCTCTAATAATCCTTTTTGAATCTAATCAGATTTTAACAATATTCACATTAATAACAATAGCAATTAACCTTTACTGAGTACTTATGGAGCAGGCACTGTGCTGTGAATGCTTTGTTTCATTTAAAAAACTTACTCTGTAAGGTAGGTACTATTATTACACTTTAAAGAGACAAAGAAATTGAAGCCTAGACATGTAATGTAAACCAGTTAGTGGCAATATGTAAGGTCAGAACTTGAAACTATGCTCCAGAGTCTATTTTATTGATATGTAGTTAAGTAAGTTCTTCCTAAGGATGAAAGGAAGACTGTGGTGGTCTCTGAAAGTTCTATAATTTTCTTCCTCAAAAGTAAAAATCTTGAAGATCTGACACACTTTCTACAACAAATAAAGGAAAAAAAGATTAATTAGAAATTATTCTCATCCATCAAGACAAGTCTCCCACATAGTGCTGCTACATGTATGGTTTCTTTCAGCAGGGAAGTGGGGGCGGGGGTTCCGATTTTAAAAAGAATCATATCATTACAACATTTAAAACCTAATGAAAAAAGCATCAGTTGGTATATATGAAATATTTAATTACTCAAATGAAAATAAATTTACCTTTTTTTTTTTTTTTTTGAGATGGAGTCTCACTCTGTCGCCAGGCTGGAGTGCAATGGTGTGATCTCGGCTCACTGCAATCTCTGCCTCCCAGGTTCAAGCGATTCTCCTGCCTCAGCTCCCTGAGTAGCTGGGACTACAGGTGTGTGCCACCATGCCCAGTTAATTTTTGTATTATTAGTAGAGACAGGGTTTCACCACGTTGGCCAGGATGGTCTCGATCTCTTGACCTCATGATCCACCTGCCTTGGCCTCCCAAAGTGCTGGGATTACAGGCGTAAGCCACTGTGCCAGGCCATAAATTTACTTCTTATATTAACTATATTTAACTAATTAAAAGCAAATGTGTTTCTTATACTAGCTGGCTCAAGCTTTAACTTAAATATAGGTCACTGCAACTACGAGAAAAGGTCAACGCTATTCTATGAGAAGCAAATCAACAGTAAGTTTACTCAGATTTCACATAGAAAAGGAAGAAGAAAAGAAGTTAATGTGTGTTTTAGATGTTGGAGATGAATTTTAAAACCATACTTTTAGAACTCTCTTGGCCCACTTACTACATTAAAATGTGTAACATTCTTTCTGTTTTCAAGAACAAAGCTGGCAGAGGGAGATGGCTGGTCTTGACACTAGTAATAATATTCAGGAGCTGTTCAATACAGTAGTATCCATTTTTGTATTTTATTATTTAAAACACATAAAATGTTTTAGGACTAGGAGACTACTATTTAAGTAACAAATATTTCAATAACTGGCCTTCTAAAGTTCACTACCTACCTTTCAAACAGCACTAAAGTTAGGTAAATACAACAACATTTGAAATTCTCTTCTCTGCCGCTGTATTATCTGTACTTCTTAATACTGTTTAAAGAAAACCTGACCAGGTGTGGTGGCTCACGCTGTCAGGAGATCAAGACCATCCTGGCTAATAAGGTGAAACCCTGTTTCTACTAAAAATACAAAAAAATAGCTGGGCGTGGTGGCACGCGCCTGTAGTCCCAGCTACTCGTGAGGCTGAAGCAGGAGAATCACTTGAACCCGGGAGGTGGAGGCTGCAGTGAGCCGAGACTGTGCCACTGCACTCCAGCCTGGGTGACAGAGCAAGACTCCATCTCAATTAAAAAAAAAAAAAAGAAAATCCTTCAGGTCAGCCTTGCTGATCAGTTCTTCAGTCTTTGAACCCTGAGGCAACTGCTCATTTCTAACATATTTCACTTTATGGAAAAGGTTACTTACAAATCAAGCTGCTATTGCTTTGTAACAACATAGTAGTATTTGATTTCAGCCTTTACTCTCTATTTTCATTTAATAGGACACCTTATAGATTACATTCTGGTTTCATTCAAAATGAAGCCCTCCCAATCATCTCTTCTGCATTACAACTCCATCCTCTAGATGATTTTTAAGTTGTTCTCCTTCATATTAAGACCAAACGCACAGACGCTGAGCTTATAACACTCCCATCAGCTGGCTCCCTGGTACCTATCCAGTGTTACTTCCCTTCCTATACACCCTATTTTGTTCGGGCAAAGATCTCAACAGTGTGGTTCTTTATTCTACTTCTGGGTCTTTTTCCCCCCTAAAACAAGCAACAAGTTTTAAGAGTAACAAATAACATCCACTGGGAGGCCGAGGTGGGAGGATCATTTGCAGTCAGGGGTTCGAGACCAGCCTGGTCAACGTGGTGAAACTCCATCTCTACTAAAAATACTAAAATTAGCTGGAAATTGCTTGAACCTGGGAGATGGAGGTTGCAGTGAGTTGAGATGGTGCCACTGCACTCCAGCCTGGGCAACAGAGCAAGATTCTGTCTTAAACAAATTTTTTTTTAATTTAAAAAATAAATAATACCCAGCCTAGAGTTGATTAGTTTTTCTCTCTGAATTGACTAGTTAACAACTCTCTACTGGTACAGTAACAATTTCACTTTAAAAGTTTTGTTTCTATAAGCTTCTTTTGGGAGTAAAGTCAAAATTATGTCAGTATAATTCATGAAGGCAATACATTATAGGAGCAACTCAGATGGTGTGCATTCAGGGTTTGAAAAAGGATGTAGTATTATCATTTCCTTAGGAATATAAGTTAAATAAATCAGTTATCATCAAACCTCTTCTGGTCCTTTTCTACTCACAGCTAGTCCCATTGATTCTTCCCCGTAACAGCTATAAAAGAAAATAGACATTTTGTGCTTCTCACACCTAATGTGTTTGTCTGCATTCAGGCCCTTAGAGCATACAATTTATAGCAGCTTCCTAAATGTTTATGGTCTCCCTAGCTCCTCCCCGTAGAGTACTGCCAAACTGACTCTCAAAGGTAGCAGCAACTTCTTGATCATGTCAATTCCCTACTTAAAAGCTTTTAATGGCTTCCAGTTTTCTCATTTAAAAAGTTTAAATTATCTTGCTGGATTTTTATCTTCCTCTATTCTCTCATATTAAATACCAACTCATTTAAACAAACTTGTTTACTGCCTCTAAATGTGCTCTCCTGCCTATGTATTTTATGTTTAAACTATTTCTCTACTTAGAATAATCTCGACCATTGTATCCACATAACCAAATTCTGCTGCAACAAAATTTTCCTATAACCCAACTACCTGGGGGTCCTAAATGAAATCTCATTCAGAGGTTGTTCCTACTCCACTGAATGAATAACACCCACCTACCAATTGGCCAGGCTCACCCCTCCCTTTTTGGTGACTTTCTAGAAGTCTCCCAAACAATAGGAGTGGGAAGTGTCTAGAGTATGAGAGCTAATACTTGCTGTTTTGCTCTCTCTCTGTCCAGTTGTTACCTTTAATCTACACTGATACCATCTGCTTCTAGATCTCAGGTGGTTTAAGGCCTACGCTTATAGTCCAGTCGGGCTGGTGCCACTAGCATAATGGAGTGCTCCTGTTCTCCGTCCTTGATCCTGTTGTCAGCCCTCATTCATCTGACATGTTTTCTGAGCACCTACTTGAGGCACTACTATAAGCACTAGGGATACGACAGTGAAAAAGGAGCCAAAGTCCTTTCCTTCAAGGAAATAGTATTCTAGAGGAGGAGAGAAAATAAATCAAGATAAATAAAATATATAGTATACTGGATGCTGATAAGTTTAAGAAAAATAAAGCAGGAAAGTAGGGGGCGGGGGGACGGGGGAAATGGTTGCAATTTTAGAAGGGCTAAAGAAAGCCCCATGGAGAAAGTTTAAGTGACGACCTAAAAGATGAGGATTGAACCAGTTACTTGAGGAAAAATGTTCTAGGCAAAGAAACTACAAATGCGACAGTCCTGAGCTGGAAGTATGACTCACAGGTTCCAGAAACAACTGAAGCAAAATGAGCAAAAGGAAAGAGATTAATGAAATCAGAGGTAATGGGGGCATCGGATCTACAGAGGTCAGCAAACTACAGCCCACGGCCTTTCTGTTTTTGTAAATAAAGTATTATCGTCTATGGCTACATTCACACTACAACAGAGCTGAATAGCTGTAAGAGAAACTATATGGCCCTAAAAGCCCTAACATATTTACCATCTGACTCTATACCGAAAAAAATTTACTGACCCCGATAGAGAATTCATAGGCCGCTTATAAAGGCTTTGATTTTACTCTAAATGAGATGGGAACTAATTAAACACGAGTTATATGATCTGACTCACATTTTTACAGAAATACTGGCTGAAAATACACTGAAGAGGGTAAGAAGTAAGCAGGGAGAGTCCATTAGGATACTATTACAAAAATTCAGGTAGATAATGGTGGCTTGGACCACAGTGGTAGTCACAGACATGGTGAAAAGTTGTTAGATTCTAGATATATTTTAAAGTTAGACCTATGGAATTTACTCTGGAATCAGATTACAGTTTGAGAGAATCAGTAGCGGAGAATAACCCTAAGGCTTCTGGTTTGCTAACTGGAAAAACAGGAGTATGACTGTCTGGCAGCATGAAGATTAGTGCTCATGAATTTACAGAGGCACTATTCGGCATGGGTGTTTTCTTCCCCTACATACTGGCTCAGGTACCAAAATGATGACGAGATGGATTTAATCAGGATTTGGTTAGTCAAACAAGTATAATTAAATGAGAAAGGACCAAGAGAACTGACAAAGTGCCCAAGAGAAGGATGACAATGATGGACCACAAAATTTGAGCAAGGTAAGGAGAGAACCAAGGACACCAGAGGACAAGAAACAATTAAAAAGCAGTAGGAACAATGGATCACAGGTCCAACAGTCTAAGGATTGTTGAACAGAGTAAGATGGAGAGGCATCAGGTAGTGATTAGAGAAGGAACACATTAACACTGAAATTATGGAGTAAGTGTGGTTTTTGCAGTGACAAGGTCTATGGTATATTTATCTTATGTTTATACACTTTCACATCTTATCTCCTCATTTACATCGTAAGCTCCTTCAGAGTGCAAGCCATCACTTAACCCTTCTAAAGCACCTACTCAATACTCTGAGTATAGTTGGTAGGAGGAAGTTACAGTAAGGGAGGATGAATGATGCATTAAAAATTAAGATATGTGATCCTCTACTATATTCAATGTTTACGTCATTGGGCAATTCACTAAAACTCTTGCGGTCACACAAAGATAAAAAGTCAGGCGGACGGGATTAAAAACACTATTTGCTAAAAGATTTGAGGCAGGACAAAAAAGATTTTCAGTGGTCTTTTCAGACGTAAAGATCTAAAGATCCCTCTACATCCTCATTTTTTTTTTTTTCAGAGATGCATTTTGAGCTGCTTTCTTACAGTGAATCGAACTGTTTACCAATCAGTGAACTCTGTAATCAAGTGTTTAGAACATGCTTTTTAACCATGGTTTTGACCATTGCGACTTATGGCAGAGTTTATATACAAAGGTTGAAAAGCTAAGTTTGGGCATGTTTCTTCAGAGATGCATTGTGAGCTTATTTATTACACTGAATTTAATGTTTACCAGTAAACCCTATAATCTAGTTTTTACATCTAAAGCATGATTTTTAACTAGTTTAATTTTACCATTGTGCCATTGTGAGGAGTTTACATATACAGGTTGAAAAGCTAAATCTGAGAATGTTTCTTCAGAGATACACTGTGAGAGATGCTTTATTACAGTGAAGTATTTACCAGTAAACTCTGCAACTGAGTGTTTAAAACATTTTTGATTTTAAATTTATAATTGACATACAACAATTACACATTTATGAGGTACAGTGTGATGTTTTAGTGCATGTATACATAGTACAATGATTGAATCAGGGCAATTACCCTATCATTTCAAACATTTCTCATTTCTTCGTGATGACAACATTTGAAAGCTCTTCTAGATATATTGAAATACACAATACATTGTTATTTGCTATAGTGTCCCTACGGTGTGACAGAATATAATAATTTATTCTTCCTGGGCCGGATGCAGTAGTTCACGCCTGTAATCCCAGCACTTTGGGAGGCCAAGGTGGGCGGATCACGAGGTCAGGAGATCGAGATCATCCTGGCTAACACGGTGAAACCCCGTCTCCACTAAAAATACAAAAAATTAGCTAGGCGTGGTGGCGGGCGCCTGTAGTCCCAGCTACTAGGGAGGCTGAGGCAGGAGAATGGCGTAAACCCAGGAGGCGGAGCTTGCAGTAAGCGCAGATTGTGCCACTGCACTACAGCCTGGGTGACAGAGCGAGACTCCGTCTCAAAAAAAAAACCAAACACACACAACACACACACACACACACACACACACACACACACACACACACACAAACTTATTCTTCCTAAGTATAACTTTATCCCCATGGACCAACTCCTCTAGCTTTCCTCCTTCTCCTTCCCCTCCCCAGCTTCTGGTAACACCTATTCTGCTCTCTATTTCTATGAAATCAACTTTCTTAAATTCCACATACAAGTGAGATCATGTAGTATTTGTCTCTCTGTGCCTGGCTCATTTCACTTAACATAATGTCTCCAAGATCATCCATATTGCTGCAAATGACAGGATTTCATTCTGTTTTATGGCTAAATGGCATTCTATTGTATATATATAATATATACACATGACATTTTCTTTATCCATTCATCATTTGATGGGCATTTAGGTTGAAAATTACTATGTCAAAGAGATCTGCATAACCATGTTTATTGCAGAACTTTCTAACTTTTATTATTTTATGATTTCATATATGAACTCAGTAGAATTTCTAAGTAACAGAAATGTGAAATTCCAATTTTCTAAGAAAGAAATGAAGTGCTCAAAATACACATATGTGAACATCCTTAAAAATCAGAGTTTGAGGCCGGGCGCGGTGGCTCAAGCCTGTAATCCCAGCACTTTGGGAGGCCGAGACGGGCGGATCACGAGGTCAGGAGATCGAGACCATCCTGGCTAACACGGTGAAACCCCATCTCTACTAAAAAATACAAAAAAACTAGCCGGGCGAGGTGGCGGGCGCCTGTAGTCCCAGCTACTCCGGAGGCTGAGGCAGGAGAATAGCGTGAACCCGGGAGGCGGAGCTTGCAGTGAGCTGAGATCCGGCCACTGCACTCCAGCCTGGGCAACAGAGCAAGACTCCGTCTCAAAAAAAAAAAAAAAAAAAAAAATCAGAGTTTGAGAGTTAAAAAGGGCCTTAGAGATCATGTCATTGACTTTCACTGGCCTAATCTCAAAAAGCTACATTTGTGCAGGATTATCTGGATATTATTGTTTGGAAGAGAAATCTACAGTGTTGGAATAGAGAAATGTGTGTTAGGATTAACAATAAGTATATAAAATGTATTTGGTTAGAAGATCAGTAAAGGAACAATTATGTTGTCCTATTTGTCTGTTAATAGCAACAAAATACATTAAATTGACAGCTCTTAGAGACTGTCCATCAAGTGTTTCCCCTCAACCGCCCCATCCATGCAGTCTTTATATGATTCCTTATTAGTTCTAAAGAAGATGTATCAGTGACTTAGCTCCCAGGAAGGGCAATGGACTAGAATTGTATATATGAATACAAGTGAAAATATACTCCCTAAATACATAAGAGGTCACCAGGGAATTCAAAAGAATGAATTTTATTAATAAATATTATGAATAAGGGATGAGAGGCCAGAGTGTTTAAAACTAGTGTTTCATACACTTACTGTTTTGGCTTTAACACTACCTAATTAATTTAATATTCCATCCTGCACTATGCACTCAGTATTAAGGGGAATATAGATGAATTAGATGTAGCCTTCCCTCCCATAAAAGTCTGTCAAGTAGATGCAAATCACTGCCAGTGAAGCAAAATGATATAATAGAAATACGTGGAAAACACAATGGGAGCAGTTGAGGAATAATGTCCTATTGAGGAATAATGGAAGACTTCAGAGACTCCTAATACTGCTTACAAACATAAAACTACACTAAAATTTGACTTACATGTCTTTCATCTTTTCTATCTTTCACAAAATTTAGGTGAAAAGTAAAAGAATCCTTAACAAAAGAAGAAAATGTGAAAACCATTTAATAAATTTAGTCATCATTAATTTGTAAGCAGCAAAAAAAAAAAAAAAAAAAAAAAAAAAAAAAAAAAAAAAAAAA
>NW_016804135.1:2392605-2394652 GCF_001698545.2 Rhinopithecus bieti | reverse complement strand
AAAAAAAAAAAAAAAAAAAAAAAAAAAAAAAAAACCCCAAACCAAACCATATTGATAATCAGCCCCAAGCTAATCTTAAAATATATCTGAAAAGATGCCCGCCTTCTTTAACTAAAAAAGAAACAAAAACAAAACACACCCAAACTTTCCAGATTGGCACTGGAATAATTTCTTCCTAAGGAAGGGGCATTTGAACCACACTCCTGAATTGGAACCTCTTTCTGATTATACTGACTTCACATTCCTGGCTGGGATTGGGGGAGGGGAGCTGACCCTTAACATTGGTCCAAATGTGGCAAAAGACTTTTCCTTGATTCCCCGTAGCACAGGTAAAACAAATCTGGGACATTCAAGATGATCAAGTAAAAGATAAAGAAGGACAAAATGACAATGGAGATATCATGAGTACAGGGGATATATATTATAGGGCATCACTTATTTATCTTCATCTTATAAACCAAATCTTCAGCCACCACTCACTACCAAATCTCCACAGCCAGTTTTTTGGGTCTCTGTTCCTGGTTAAGGGCCTGCCTCTTCCAAGATTAACTGAATTCAGAGATATTCAACCCTTTGGAGCTGACATCATTCTTCCAGACCTCAAAACAAACAAAGAAACAACAACAACAACACAAACAACACAGAAAACCAACATCTCAATAAGCCTTAATGCTCATGTGATACAGAAGTGGGAATAGGAAGGAAAACATTCTTTAATTTCATGTATCTCTTGCATAACAGTTAAAACCGTCTTATATCAGTGACATCCAATTCAGCTTTTGCAATACCAGTGGGCCTCTAATTATCAAAACAAAATTCAATCAAAACAATTTTTACAACCACAAATAATATTTCTGGAAAAGCAAATATACACACAAATCAGCAATTATAACGTATATAGGAGTAGCCCTTATTTGAAATCATACATTTCACATTATGTTTTGAACTAGTGGTCTATGAAATTAAGCACTGTCATATGAAATAGTTAAGAATACTAAACTGGTTTCAGATACTATCATATTGAGAAAAACTTAATTTTGCAAAATAACTACTTTATAAATAAAAATATTTACAGTAGGACCTCACAGGGATTCAGTTATTACAACTAAAGCTGAAAACTGTAGTGCTCATCTAAGGAATGGCTCTAGCAATTCTCCAAATAATATCTACTTTAAATAAACTCACTGAATCCACTTGTAAATTATTTCCCTTTGGCTGTCTCATTATTCACTATGCTTTCAAGGAACACGGTGATGAAAGAAGAAAAATACCTCTCTCTAACATAACCATACTGGCAAGAACATCAACATTATCAGTATTCAAAGAATGTCTTGGCAGGTTAAACCTTCATAAAAAGAAGGAACACTATCTAATCCAAGTTATCAAAATAGCAATAGTACTTCTCGTATTATGTGCAATGATTGTTTGTTTCTAATGCAGAAAAAAATAAAGACAACAATATCGTCAGGTTTAAATTTTAAGCAGACAAAGAAATTCTTTACAAAACAGCATATAAAGAATGATGAAAGTAGGTATGTTTAAAAGAAAAAAGCTAAGAGCAAAGTAGGACTCAACGTTCAAAGAGATTTATAGTAACACGCCATTGCTATTTTGGGAGGTTTAACAATATATTTTGACATTTTAAAGGTGCAATAGCACTATTAAGAAATATAAAAATTTTTAAAATCTACTATGAGAAAAAAGCTTGAACATAAACAGCTTGTTCTAATTCAGTCCATGATTTCTCTGTACAATAGCTAATACGTAATTTTACAAAAAGACTTTTGATGATTTTATATTACTTTCACAGTATAATACTCTCAACATACTCTCCAGGATTTGAACTGCATCTGAAATTACTGAAGGCTATAAAGGAACTTGTGTTTGCTAAATATAAGTTCTAATACAGTGTCCTCCAAAAATAATAAACTGTAGTACACTATAAATACTGCTTCCCAATTTCTTTTTTTGTTCTAACAGAAAACTACTCATCATATGAACAGGTTTAATGTAACATGGAATGCAAAAGATTAGAACCATTAAAATA
>NW_016804135.1:2313952-2391640 GCF_001698545.2 Rhinopithecus bieti | reverse complement strand
AAAAAAAAATCTGTGGGTTTTTTTCAGTCAAATTTTAGGAGTAATGGGGTATTTGTTTTAAAGATCCAAAGTTTTAAAGGTGACTGCCTAGTTTTAGAGATCAAACATGAATTACGCAAAACATAAAAAAGGAAAAAACATGAAAAAAAAATCCCGTTTATAATATTCATTTGTAATCTAAATTCACAGCATTTCCCATCAGCCCAAAGTAATCTTGTAAATGTCATTTTACTTGTAGTATTACAATGTTTTTTCAGTCCAGTACTTAGTCACTTGGCTGCAGCAACAAAATATTTTAACTCTAGGAAGAGTGGAGCCTTGTAGCATTAGCTCTTTTAACAATTTTCTTATAAGATTTTTACTTTAGAAACCGACACATGTAGTTTTCTTCAGATACAGTACATCCAAACTTTTTATAGAAACCAACATTTTGTGGTAGACATTCAAAGGTAATCTTGTAACAGTTCAGTTTCTTGCTTAGCAAAGTAAGGGTTGATAATAACAATTAGCCAAGCTGCTTTCCTCTGCATTCATCACTAACCACAACATCTACTCTTCCTCTCTTAGCACAGGAATGGATGAATTTATGTTCTATTATCAGAGTTGCTGTAGCAACAGTCTGTCCTAGAGTCACATCTTCTACAACTGTAACATAATCCTCAGGTTTCGTAAACTGTTCAGGGCTGACAACTCCACTCTCTGTCAGCTGACCCAATACCTTAAAAAAAAACCTCTATTTAAGTCAGCAGTACAAACAGGCCTCAAAACCAACCCTTCTCCAGGATGTATTGGGGAAATGGCTGGAGAAAATGTAGCTGTATTCTGACTCCGGTCCACTTCTTTGAGTAGACTTGGGTCAAACATAAGAGTTTCATCAGGTTTCATCTTTCTAGTAAGGTCGGTAGAGGCCCCGCAGTCGATGCTCCTTACCGAGGGGCATTGGACTCTCCCGGACCAGCGTGCACAGCAATGGATCCAGATCCCGCTTCAGCGCCTGCCCCAACTCCTCCTCCAATGCCACGCCACAGTCGGCAACCGCGGCCCACATGTGGCCACGCCAACGCCTCCACCCCGCCTCTGCCCTCTCACACAGGGCCACGCGCAGGCAGGTGTAAGTGGAGGCCGAGGCGCCACCCGCCCCGCCCGGAGAGCGAGTGGCGGGACCCCTGCTTTCCAATTTCTAAAGAAAATACCTACATTGATAATCTTACATTGGTTGGGAAAATGATATAAACCTCTCAAAAAAACTTAGAAGATATATATTTGACTGAAAATAACTCTCATGTCATTTCAAACATTTCTAATATATTCATTTTCATCACACACGAAATGATAATCTTATTTATTTATTTATTTATTTATTTACAGAGTCTCTGTTGCCCAGGCTGGAGTGCAGTGGTGCAATCTCGGCTCACTGCAACCTACGCCTCCTAGGTTCAAGCGATTCTCCTGTCTTAGCCTCCTGAGTAGCTGCGATTACAGGCATCTGCCATCACATCCATCCAATTTTTGTACATGTAGTAGAGATGGGGTTTCACCATGTTGGCCAGGCTCGTCTCCAACTCCTGACCTCAAGTGATCCACCTGCCTCGGCCTCCCAAGGTGCTGGGATTACAGGTGTGAGCCACCAGACCCAGCCTTCACTTAATTATATTTTCTAACTCAAAAGATTTCTACTCACTTTTCTTTTCTTTTCTTTTTTTTTTTTGAGACAGTCTCCCTCTGTAGCCCAGACTGGAGTGCAGTGGCACGATCTCGGCTCACTGCAACCTCCCTGCTTCCCGGGTTCAAGTGATTCTCCTGCCTTAGGATCCTGAGTAGCTGGGACTAAAGGCGCACACCACCACGCCTGGCTAATTTTTGTATTTTTAGTAGAGACGGGGTTTCACTGTGTTAGCCAGGATGGTCTCGATCTCCTGACCTCGTGATCCACCCACCTCGGCCTCCCAAAGTGCTGGGATTATAGGTGTGAGACACCGCGCTCAGCCCACTTTTCTTTTACAAATATATAATTCCTATTTCTCTTTATATTTTACCTTTTTCTGTTTTTCCTTCCTAATTATTATGTTCCTTCTAATGTTGGTCTTTTATTAATTTGGGGACAAACTTTTTATTACTAAATATCCTCTGGATCCAGAGTCATAGAGTTATTTTTATTAGTAGGATGAGCCTCCATCCATCAACATCCTAAGGAATCATAGCATGGTGGTGTTGGAAGGGATCTCAAGGTATCATTTGGCTGAGCTCTATGCCAACAAGAATAGGTTGCTATTCTTATTTTATTTATTTTAAATGATCAAAGATTTTGATCAAAAACATTCTACTATGGCTTTAATAAAGAATCTTCCTGACAATAAGAAAACTGGATCAAAAAAGGTTCTTACCTCAGCATTATTACTGTAAAATATAAAACAATTCCTTTAGTTGCTCTGAGCTTTAAGTTCCCCCATATAAACAGAGATAATGCCTTCTATCTCACAAAGTTATTGTTTAACTGTTCTGAAACCTGGGAAAAAACTATATAAATGCAAAGTAGTATTAAAATAGGAAAAGGGACCAGGCATAGTAGCTCACACACCTGTAATCCCAGCACTTTGGAAAGCCAAGGAGGGTGTATTGCTTGAAAGCTCAGAAGTTTGAGACCAGCCGGGGCAACACAGGGAGACCCTCCATATCTCTACAAAAAAAAAATTAAAAATGAGCCAGGCATGGTGGTACACATGTGTAGCCCCAGCTACTCAGGAGGCTGAGGTGGAAGGGATTGCTTGAGCCTGAGGCTGCAGTGAGCTGTGACCATGCCACTGTACTCCAGTCTGGGTGACAGAACGAGACCCTCTCAATTAAAAAAAGAAAGAAAAAAAAGGAAAAGAACATAGTAGAGTGTAAGCACTCTGAAGGCATGTTAAGTTTCAAATCCCATCTCAATTTACTAGTTGCACAACAGTGAGCAAAGTATTAAACCTATCTGAATTCCATTCAGAGAACAACTGCAAAACTGATATAATCCCTACATCACTTGGTTGTTGCTGTGAGGATTACAGAAAATTAATACACCTAGCACAGGTCCTGGCATTGTGTAGGCCCTCAATAAATGTTAATTCCCTATTCCCCATCAGGTTTCCACATTGCTGTGTAGTTCACTTTCCTGCAGGATACCCATGTGAAATTTCATCAGATAAACAGAATAATTAGAAAATATACAAACCTTTCTTTCCTTTAAGATTCACAAGCAACAAGATGACTACCTTCTCTTATCAGCCCTGCTTTGAAAAATGGAAAGAAAGGAGCTGGAGTTTCCCTTAAACTCAAAAGCTTCTGCACAGCAAAAGAAATAATCAACAGAGTCAACGGACAGCCTGCAGAATAGGAGAAAATATTTGCAAACTATGTATCCAACAAAGATAACATCCAGAAGGTATAAGAAGCTCAAAAAACAAAAACAGAAACAAATAATCCCATTAAAAAGTGGGCAAAGGACATGAATTGACTTTCCTCAAAAGAAGACAAATGGCCAGCAAGCATATGAAAAAATGCTCTACATTACTAATCACTAGAAAAATGCAAATTTAACCACAATGAGATTATCATCTTGCCTTAGTCAGAATGGCTACGATTAAAAGATGAAAAATAACAGATGTTGGTGAGGATGCAGAGAAAACGGAACCTTTACTCACTGCTGATGGGAATGTAAATTAGCATAACGTCTATGGAAAACAGTACAGAGATTTCTAAAAGAACTACAAATAGAACTACCATTTGACCAAGTAATCTCCCTACTGGGTATCTACCCAAAGGAAATCATTATACCAGAAGGACACCTGTACTTATATGTTTATCACAGCACTATTCACAATAGTAAAGATATAGAATCAACTTAAGTGCCATCAACATATAAATGGATACGGAAAATGTGTATGTACACACAGTGGAATACTATTCAATCATAAAAAAGAATGAAATCACATCTTTTGTAGCAACAAGGATGGAACTGGAAGTCATTATCTTAAGTGAAACTCAGAAAAAGACAAATACAGAAAAAAGACAAAAAACTGCATGTTTTCACTTATAAGTGGAAGCTAAACCACAAGTATGGACATAGTGTGTGGAATGATACACAATGGAGACTCACAAGAGTGAGACAGGGAGGAGGGTGTATGATGACAAATTATTTAAAAGGTAAAATGTATGTTACTCTGGTGATGGATATACTAAAAGCTCTGACTTCGCCACTACACAACATATCCATGTAACAAAATTATACTTGTATCCTCCCGACACACACACTCTTCCAAAGAATAAACAATGTAGAGGGTAAAAAATGTCACTAAATTGTGAAGTCTTTAAAGGAAAAGAACCAGTCTTACTCGTTTTTCATATTTTCAGAATCTATCATAGCACCTGATAAAAGGAAGCACTCAAGCCATTTCTTAGATGAAAAACATCTGCTGGTGGAATCCCTGATTTTAGAGATCAAGAAATGAAAGGTTCAATCAGATCATGTATGTATTAGGCAACCAATTATAGACACTCTTTATGTAATGAAGATAAAACTAGACAAATGTGGGCAAGCATTTTGAAAAAAAGACTCTTCACATGTTGTCTTTGGGCTGCTGTAGCAAAATACCATAGACTAGGTAGCTTATAAGCAATATAAATTTATTTTTCACAATTTGGGAGGCTGAGAAGTCCAAGATCAA
The DNA here is from genome assembly GCF_001698545.2 of Rhinopithecus bieti. NCBI lineage: Eukaryota > Metazoa > Chordata > Mammalia > Primates > Cercopithecidae > Rhinopithecus > Rhinopithecus bieti. The sequence continues at coordinate 2,386,943 of NW_016804135.1, read as the reverse complement.
GGTACCAGATGACTTGCTGTCTAGTGAGGTCCCACTTTCTGGTTCATAGACGGTGTCTCTGACTATGTAGTGGCCTCCTCACACGGCAGAAGGAAGGCAGCCCTCTGAGGTCTCCTTTATTTTAAGGGCATGAATTTCAATCCTCAAAGGTCCCACTCCCTAATAACATCACACGGTGATTAGGTTTTCAACAAAATTTTGTGAGGGCACACATTTAGTCATAGCCCATATTTAACTGATTTAGAAAGTATACACTGTTCATTTATTTATATCATATACCCAGAAACTTATAAAAATAAAACAATGCTTACCTTGTTATGTACAAAAACAATCCTTAAGTCAGGTTTAAGGATACCATAGCTCATGAGGAGATCTTGGATCTTTTTTATTTCATCTTTACATTTTTTTGCAGTTGAGTAAAACTGCTTTCTTACAGGTAGATTCTTAAATAATCTTAAAGCAGTTACAGTTGTACCTGTTGACAGACAAGAGAAAAGCATATTTAGATTTGGAAGGAACGTCACAGATCTTCAAATCCAAATACAATTTGTAATTAACCCCTTCTATAACTGAAGGTCTTCTCCAATTCTAGAAACCCAAAGGCTCAACTTTGCAAATACTCTGATTCCATGCTAGACTCTTCTATCTGTAACAAGACTGACCGCCTCTATGTGGTCTAAACAAGCATAATCTTACTTCTATCACCACATAGAAACACGGGCTTACAAGAATGCAGTATCATACAAAATCTGCTGGTGTGCAAACTACCTGGGAATGGTGCTTATTCTGGACTTTAAAATATAATCTACAGGAGATACAAGATTACACAGTTTATATAATAACCTTATGTCACTGGAAATTCTTACCTGAAATAATGTCTAGTAACCAAGTTAAATTTACCTGATTTTCAACAACATTCAAAAACACAGGATAATCTAACAGAAGAATTTTTTTAACTTATAGTTTAACTGGAAAGCTCAATAAAGGTGTAAAAATTATACTGCTGAACTATCAGATTAACCACTAGCTTTTACCCAAAAAAACACCACTGCCACATAAAATTAGGACTGAATGTTTGTCATAACCATATACGATGGTACATATTTTAAAACACTGAAAATGAAACATTTAAAACATTAAAAAACTACTAGTCACCAGTTAATCTCAGAGTTATGAAATCAATCTCCCCATGTGATTCTTATGAATGTATAGTCAGAGTAGAGAATCATTACACTGAGGAGTAATGAAATAAATTTATAGTGTAGTGCTTCTCAACCTTGGCAGCACTGACATTTGGCCAGGTAATTTGTTGTGGGGGACTGTCCTGTGCATTGTAGAATATTTAGCAGCATCTCTGGCCTCTTACCCACTAGATGCCCGTAGCATCCTCCCTAGTTGTGACAATCAAATATCTCTAGATACTGCCAAATGTTCCCTGGGAAACGAAGTTGCCCTGGTTGAGAATCACTGATTTAGTATTTAAAACTACCACCTTTTTTCTTTTAACTAAAATAGAATAAAAGACAGAATAAACTAGAACGGAAAATAGAGTGCATCACCTATAGTTAGGACAAATATTATGTCATGACATTTTTGTTTTGATTAGCTATGTGTGAACTGGGTTGCTATGTAAAATATATATGTATTACTATGTAAAATATATGTATTACCGTGAATCAGTCAAAAAGGCTAAAGTTGCTGCAAAAGGTCAATTTTTGTCCTACTGCTTATAACATAGGGCAAAAACAAAGAAAATGGCAATCATAAGGAACATACAAGACTTTGAAACTGCAGTGTAAAATTTTATGTAGTTTTAAAGTTCCAAGAGGAGAAAATGAAATTACTAGTAGTTTTAAAGTTCCAAAATGAGAAAAAGAAACAAATGGGAGATGTAATTAAATAAATACTAGAAGAAAATTTTCGAGTTAAAGGCGTAAGTGTCAATTTCAAGAGCTTACTTCATTACTAGGAGGAATATTTTAGGAAGAAAAAAGAAACTACATTCTACTGGAAATTCTAAATTTTGAGGACAAGAAAAGAATTTTACGAACTTTGTCATACAGAAAGAACAAGTTTCTTACAAGAAAGGACTAACATCAAATTTCTCACCTGTAACACTAGAAGACAAACAATTTACTAACTATTAAGAAGAAATTAAGAAATTGACAGCCAGTTAAGATAGGTATAGGGCAAAATGAAGACATTTTTGGACTTGCAAAGATCCAGAAGTGTATCACCCAAACGTATTTGATGAAAATAAGACAAGATAAACTCTAATCAAATGACTATAATACCAAAATAGAGATTTCACCAGGTGTGGCGGGTTGCACCTATAATCTCAACTACTTGGGAACCTTAGGCAGTAGGATGGTTTGAGCCCAGGAAGTAGAGGCGAGCTGGGCAACACGTGAGACCCCATCTTTAAATATAAAAAAAAATTAGCCTGGCATGTTAGTACATGCCTATAGACCTAGTTACTTAGGAGGCTGTGAGAGGATCCTTTAAGCCCAGGAGTTCAAGGCTGCAGTGAGCTATGACTGTGCCACTGCACTCAGGCCTGGGTGACAGAATAAGACCCTGTTTCTAAGGGGGACAAAAAAGACATTTTATGACAAGATGAGAAAATAAATGTGCTGTGCAAAGCATCTTAAAAGTTTGACTGTAAACAGAAGATGCTAATGTGGGTGGCCTCTGCAACATAACTTAAAGTGGGTAATCTGTAAACAAAGGAGGTTTAATTGACTCACAGTTCCACACAGCTGGCAGGCCTCAGGAAATTTACATTCATGGCGGAAAGGGAAGCAGGCACCTTCTTCACAAGGTGGCATGAGAGAGTGTGAGTGCATGAAGGAGGAACTGTCAAACACTTACAAAAACCACTGGATCTCCTGAGAACTCACTATCATGAGAACATCATGGGAGAAAACGCCCTCATGATCCGATCACCACCTTCTCTAGACACATGGGGATTACAGGTCCCTCCCTCAAAACATGGACATTACAATTTGAGATGAGATTTGGGTGGGGACACAGAGCCAAACTATATCAGTAACACTGGTTAACTGGAGAAAAGGGGTGGGAATTAAGAGGTATAAAGCTTACATGGTCCTATACAACCTGGTCCATGGCTATGTTCTCTCCTACGAATGTCCTTCCTTCTGTTCCTACAGCACATCAGACTTGTTTCCACCTCAGACCCTTTGTACATATTCTTCTGTCAACCTTTCCACAGCTAACTCTTTCAGATCTCAGCTTGAGTATCGTTTTTTCTTTTTGAGACGGAGTCTCGCTCTGTCTCCCAGGCTGAAGTGCAGTGGCACGATCTCAGCTCACTGCAAGCTCCGCCTCCCAGGTTCACACCATTATCCTGCCTCAGCCTCCCGAGTAGCTGGGACTACAGGCACCCGCCACTATGCCTGGCTAATTTTTTGTATTTTTTTAGTAGAGACGGGGTTTCACCACGTTAGCCAGGATGGTCTCCATCTCCTGACCTCATGATCTGCCCACCTCAGCCGCCCAAAGTGCTGGGATGACAGGCTTCGGCCACAGTGCCTGGCCCAGAGTATCATATCTTTTGAAAATCCATCCCTAAATGCCCCATCCAAGGCTGCTGCTTCTACAATGGAACTATGTTTTCTTTCTTTTTAGAAAATGTCACTACTTTAAAAAACTTTTGTCTGCCTCGCCTCTTAGAATACAAGTATGAGAGCAAAGGACTACCATGTTTACCATTATATCCCTAGCACCTTAAACAGTGACGAATAATCTGTAGGCATTTAACAAAAAAGTCTTAAATGAATACTTGAAGAAAGAAAATAAGAGAAAGTAATAAAGTTTGTATTTGTCTGAATTATTTATTTATGGAAGACACATAGTACTTGTAATTTTTGAAAGGAAATTTACTATAAGAAAAAAAATAAAACAAGATGGGGAAAAGATTTTGTGGAAAATACTAAAGGAAGTGCAATATTCCTATTTTGCTCATAGTTGATGTTTTTCTGCTTTTTTCTTGATCTGGTGCCTCATCAGCATGTAACATTACTAACGATTGTTTTTTTGGGGGGGTCTTCCTCTATTTTTATATAGAGCATTTCCTTGGCTTAACTGTAGGCATCACTTCCAAAGGCAGGATTAAATTCCTTGGAACACCATCGTATTTCTCACTAGTAACACTTTGGTGCTACTATTCTTTGGCTTAGGAAAGTAAAAAGGTCACTGACAAATTTTGGAGCAGAAGCTGATGGAGATCAAGAAGTGCATGCATTCAGCAGTCAGAGCAGGTATGCATTCTGCCTCTACTGCTAAATGGAAAATACACACACACCAGAATCCATACCAGATCCTATTCACAGACACCTCACTTCATTCTATGTTCCCCTAGATGTTTCCTCCATTCTCGTGTCTTCAACTACTACCTATATGCCAATGATTCTTTTCATGGAAGTTGTAAGCAGCGCCATACTCTTATGAATCTCTAAAAAAGAAAAAAACACTTCCAATTAAACTATGATACACTGCCTTAACAACAGTCCTGTGTAACACATGAAATGGTCACATCAGCCTCTCATTGCTTTGAAATTTCTTTACTCCCATGAATATGGCAATTTCTTCTGGTGCCATCAATGGCACCAGATGCATCAAATGCATATGCTTTGCATATGACAGCAATCCTTTGGCACTTAACACAGCTTCATTTAGTTGTAACTATTTCCCTTTTTAAGTCTCATAAAGCATTTCTTGCAATAAAATATGAAGTTGTTCATTCCTCCAGTCAACACACGAATTATCAATATTGCACAAAATTCAATTGATACAACAATAAGAACATCCAACACTGCTGCCTTTCCAAAAAGGAGTTTGGGTGGCCATTAATTATAAGCCACAATCTGTTTTCAGGGACGTCAAGTGTGACAAAATGCACATCTTAGAATTGGTTAACTAAGACACATATCTGAGACCTACACGACTCTTTCAAGTTTTATAGACAGATGCTCACTCATTATCTCCACCTGGCTATCCTCAAGGTATATATGAAATCAACCACACTCAGGCTGGAACTCATTATCTTCTTCCTTGGGTTTGATACTACACCTAACCTTCCTTTCTCATATAACACCAACATCCAATTGTTTCCAAAGGCAGATACTACAGATAGAATCGATTCTTCCCTCTACTTTTTACTGCAATATTGCATAAGTCTTATAGGTCTATCTGTTCTATCCTAGAAGTCTCTCTCCAATTTATGTCAAGTCCTTTCCCTCCCCTCAAACCCTAGTAGTTGAAGACAGTATCTTAAAGTAAGACAAAATTTATAGTAGAAAATACCAGTTAATCTTGTAAATAACAGAATATTAACCCTAGCACTTAATTTTGTAAATAACATGATATCAATCCTCTGCCTAAAATAAATTCCAGTGGCTCATAATGGTAAGGTACAAACTACCTGGTATGATATAAAAGGCCTTTCATAATCTAACACCTACACTACCATTTTCTAAGCTAAACCTCCTGCTTCTACTACTCCAAAATCCTCGCACTGAATTCTGCCATGTCATTCTTAGTACTCCATTTTATATGCTTTATTGACTTTTTAGCTATGTAACTTTGTATTGCTTTTAGTGGTTACTCTAGAAAGTATAACATATATTCTTAAATTACCAGTCTACCTTGATTACCGTGAAATAAATTATATTTCACAATGTAACAACTTTATAATAGTGTACCTCATTTACTCTTACCTTTTGTAAAGTTTTTGTCATGCATTTTACTTTTCTGTATGATAAACTCCACAATATACTGGTTTTGTTTTGTAAAATGAATTTTTAAAATACTCTGTCTTTCCATTTTTTCCACACATTTTCTGTGCTTTTCTTTCCTTCTTGCAGATTCAGGCTGCCATGTAGAATCATTTTCCTTCAGTTTAAAAATCCTGTTAGTATTTTTTCTAGTGCATCATGGGAGATTCTCTGTTTTATTTGTATGAAATTGCCTTCACTTTGTACCCATTCTTTAAAGGGTATTTTTCCTGGTTATAGAAGTCTAAATCAAATTTTGTTTTTTGTTTTGTTTTGTTTGAGACAGAGCCTCATTCTGTCACCCAGGCTGGAGTACAGTGGCGTGGTCTCGGCTAACTGCAACCTCCTCCTGGGTTCAAGCGATTCTCCTGCCTCAGCCTCCCGAGTAGCTGGGAGTACAGGTATGCGCCACTATACCCAGCTAATTTTCATATTTTTAGTAGACATAGGGTTTCGCCATGTTGGCCAGGCTGGTCTTGAACTCCTGACCTCAGGTGATCTGCATGCCTCAGCCTCCCAAAGTGCTGGGATTGCAGGCGTGAGCCACGGCACCTGGCTGAAAAATTTAAATACTTAAAAGATGTCATTCCATTTTCTTTGGACTTCTATATTTCTGATGGGAAGTCAGTTGTCATTATTTTTGTTGTTCCTCTGAATTCAATGTATTTTCTCCTCTGGCTGCTTTTAGTATTTCATGAAAGCTGTAAATAGCACCACACTTTTATGAATCTCTAAAAAAGAAAAAACACTTCCAATTAAAGTATAATACACTGCCTTAACAACACTCCTGTCCAACACATTACTGGTTTTCAGTAATTCAATTATGATGTGGTTAGCTGTGGTTCTCTTTATTTTTATTCCACTTGGTTCTGTTCACTGTCTTTGGTATGTGGCTTTGTATCTTTTCAAAAATCTTGGCACATTCTCAGACATGTTCTTTTTTTAATATTAATTTTGTTATTAGTTATTTTGGTTGCTGTTGTTGAAGACAGGAGTCTCACTCTGTTGCCCAGGCTAGAGCATATGGCACAATCTTGTCTCACTGCAACCTCTAATTCCTGGGTTCAAGAGATTCTCCTGCCTCAGCCACCTAAGTAGCCAGGATTACAGGCATGAGCCAAAACATAAAAAAATTGGGTAATTTTTGTATTTTTAGTAGAGATGGGGTTTAACCATTTTGGCCAGGCTGGTCTTAAACTCCTGACCTCAACTGATCTGCCCACCTTGGCCTACCAAAGTGCTAGGATTACAGGTGTGAGCCACTGTGCCCAGCTCTGACATTTTTCTTTTTTTTTTTTCAGATTTTGTTCTGCCCCATTCTCTCTCTTGAGATTTCAGTGACATGTATGTTAGACCATTTAATGTTGCCCCACAGGTCTCTGACGTTCTTTTCCCATTCTACTTCTGTGCTTCTGTTTGTATATCATTTTTATTGATCTGACTCCAATAAGTCCATCCAATTAATTCTTCAGACATGGGACTTTTTCTGTTCTAGAATTTTTATTTAGTTTTATAGTCTCCATTTCTCTGCTGAAATTTGCTATCTTCTTACCAATTTTGACCATCTTTTCTTCTAAATTCTTTTAAGTTTTTTTTAAGTTTTTGTCTGTTAATTCAAACATCTGGGTTATTGGTGAGTTTATTTACACTATTTTTTCTCTTGATTATGGATCCCATTTTCCTTTCCTCAAGTCTCTCAAAATTTTTATTTTTGCCAAACATTGTGTACAAAAGAACAATAGATACCAAAGAAGGAAATATTTTCTCCCAGAGAAAGTGCTTTGTTTCCTGCCAAGCAGGTAGAGTGAATAAGGTATCTCTTCAAAGATAAACTCTAGGAGTTTATCTGAGTTGAACCTTTTAGTTCCAGTTCAAATGTCTTTGGTTTCAAATGTCTTGAACATGGCATCAGGTCTCTCCTCTGGCTTTAAGATCCTTCTTTCTCTAGCTCAGTCCCAATTTTCTTTATCACTTTTTACTCAACAAAAGTCCTGCTGAGATTCAGTGTGGGGGTCGGACTAGCTCTGTTTGAGGATCCCATACTCTAATCTGTCATGTCAGCCCACAAGGGGATATTAAAAGTTCTGCAGGTTTCTCCGAGTACCATAAAAGATCCCTTATTTATAGAAGGCTTGCTCCTTTATCCACCTATGACTCAGTTAATGCTCCCACCGATGTAAATGGCCACCAGGCACTTCTTTTCTAGGAAGACGTAGTCTTTCTCCTGTGAGCTTTGTCCATTTAAACTTTTCTGTGACACAGTTCTTCAATGAGTTTAAAGACTACAAATTTTAAAATTATGTTTTTTCCCCCTCATTGCTATGCAGGTAGCAATGGTCTCTTGAAACTCTGTATCCATTATTTTTCTCTTGCCGAAAGGTTACACTCCATGTCTTATCTATCATCTTCAAACTCCTACCATCTTCCAACTCAAACGTCACCTTTTCTGAAAAACTTGCTAACCTTTCTCTAGGCAGTGGCTTCATTTTGTCATTATTCACTCACCTGTGTTCCCCACTAGTCAGTAAGTTCCTAGATGACAAATATAATGGCATGCACTGTAGCTCTAGACAGAAGGAAGACAGAAATCACGAGGGCAAAATATAAACGTGTATATGAAAGTAAAAAGAGTTATCTGTTGATTTTTAAATATATGTTATGTATCTAAGACCACATTATACCTAATCTGTATATTGATAAATTATTGCTTCAGCACCTAAAAATATCCTCTGAAAGTAAAATGAGAACTATTATTATTATTATTTTGAGATGGAGTTTCACTCTTGTTGCCCAGGCTGGAGTGCAATGGCACAATCTCAGCTCACTGCAACCTCTGCCTCCTGCGATTCTCCTGCCTCAGTGGGATTACAGGCGCCTGCCTCCACGCCTGGCTAATTTTTTGTATTTTTAGTAGAGACAGGGTTTCACCATGTTGGCCAGGCTGCTCTTGAAGTTCTGCCCTCAAGATCTGCCGGCCTTGGCCTCCCAAAGTGCTGGGATTACAGGCGAGAGCCACTGCGCCCAGCCAATTGAGAATTATTAATAAGAACTATATGTCTGAATAAAACACACTTATGGAAAAGTCTTTTCTGATTCTAAATGAACCCTGCCTCAAAAGCAAAACAAAACAAAACAAAACAAAACAAAAAAGAAATGTACTTCCTTGAAAGTACCAAGTAATATTGGCCAATAATAGGGAGGAGGCCCCATTATACTATCATGTTTTACAAGAAAATCATTCAGCTCTCACTTTAGCACATCCTACAAACACCAGAATTAAACTGCAGTCTTGTAATATGCTCCCTGTTATATTTTTACATGACCCTATGGTATGCCAATTATTATAATGGCAGCTATTTATATTCCTAATGTAAAGGTATGATCAGTTGAATATATCAGAAAGTTTTCTTAAAATATTTAAGGAATAAAAGTTCCATTCTTAAGATGAAAAGATCTTTTAATACATGCACAATCACACAGTAGGAGTTTACAAAGAACATGATGTTCTGAAACTCTAGGAACAGCAGCAAAATGATCAGAGCCCTTTAAATACTACTTTTGATATATAAGAAATTTCTACGGCAGAGTACTGAGAGATGTTAAAAGAATTTGACCAGGAAGGTAAATCAATTTGGAAAGCTTAATACTGATTATCTAGGGTAAAGGGAATATAGGTGATGACAGAAGATGACAGGACTAAAGCTAATAATTTACTCCATGTTCTTGGTACAATAATTTAAAAGATGGACTTATTTCTCTTTTTAGTTTAAAAAAATGCTTTAAAATGGAAGTGAACAGAAGGTAAGGGCAACTTAGGGTGACATACTGTTAAACACATAAATCATTTTAAATGGCTGAATTAATCCATAAAACAAATACACACCTAGAAAAACCAGAGCTGGAATTTCTAGTAAACTAGTTTAAAACACTGTAAAATACGTTTTTTAGGCTGGGCGCGGTGGCTCACGCCTATAATCCCAGCACTTTGCAAGGCTGAGGAGGGCAGATTTCTTGAGGTCAGGAGTTCGAGACCAGCCTGGTCAACATGGCAAAACCCTGTCTCTACTAAAAAAAATACAAAAATTCGCCAGGCATGGTGACACACACCTGTAATCCCAGCTACTTGGGAGGCCAAGGCACAAGAATTGTTTGAACCTGGGAGGTGGAGGCTGCACTGAGCCAAGATCACACCATTGCACTCTAGCCTGGGCAACAGAGTGAGACTCTGTCTCAAAATAATAATAATAATAAGCCTGGGTGACAGAGTGAGACTCTGTCTTAAAATAATAATAATAATAATAATAAAATGTTTTTTAAAGGGGTAACAAATTTTCCAATACCTAAATAAAATTTTGTTGTTAAGTTGTTCTTGTACCTACAATTATGCCACCCACAGGTATCATTATATCAGATGACATGAAGAGTAAATGCTAAGCAGGGATGTTCACCTCACAGCAGAAATTAGTCCAAGAACCCTACATGTACAGGTATAAATTAGGATGGTTGAACTGTAATTTTATCTTACACAGAAAATATTTAAATGGAAGCTAAATGACAGCTGGTGAAATGTGAGTATGTGATTCAATCACTCAAAAACTATCAGCACTAAGTCAATATAAATATAAAAGGCTTTTGAACGTGTTTGTAGATATATATAATATGTCCATCTAGGACAACTTAAAATTAAGACTTTGACTTTCTGCTGTTTTCCTAACCAATCAACTATAATTAGGTGCAAAAACTGAGTTATGAAAAGCAATTAGTAGTTTTGCAACTACGGATCTTCTAAGTATTTATTCTTGTTTCTTGAGATAAAAGAAATACACTAAAGAAAGTAAAGTTCATTTGCTGACTACAGAAATTCCTTAATATGCATACCTGGTCTCACTTACTTAAGGTAGAAGACTGAGGTCAGCAGGAAAAGGAAAATCAACAGCAAAAGGGCAAAGATTAGATGGATTCCGTATCTAAGGATTGTTATTTCATAGTTCCCATGGAGATGAATAAAGAAAAGCATGAGAAGTATGAGTGATGCAAAACCATTGGCCATCCAGATTAGACCAGTCACTACTAAGATAAAAATAAATTCTTTTAAGTTTTATAAGGCAACTAGATTACTTCAAAGTACTCTACTGGATAGCCACTCAAATATCTCCTAATGGTTTCCTAATTTGAACTCGTAAGAACTGGGGTCAGATTACTTCTAGAGAGGAGCCATATTTTAAAAATGCCTTTTCTCTGTCTTAACCTTTAATATACAGTAAAAGAAGTATAATCTATTATTTTTAATTAAAACCTATATAATATTTGTATTATTCTACATCAAATAAAATAGCTGTTAGACTTCAGCTCATTTTCATTAACTGAATAAATGAGGAAAAAATGTGCGTTGTCTTAGGAGTTTCTATTAACTCTTTCCTTTATGTGGAGCAAAACTATCAATTCCTAATGGGCAAAAGTAATCAGTAATTAAGCTAAGGATTTACAAAATAAGAGAACAAGTGAGAGAATCTGGTACCAGTATTAAAATATAAGAAATTTATATTTTATACATGAAATGAAGACAGAAGTCTTTTGAGAAAAAAAAAACCACAGAAAATATACAGGATATACTTTGATAAGTTACAATGAGGCAACACAAAATTAAACATGAATTTACAACACAAATTGGAGAAGCAGAAGGATAAACAACAACAACAAAACCCACAAGTCCCTTTTCAGATCTAATAATTATTTTGAACATGACTCTAAAGAGGTGATAACTTTAATAGTCTCTTAATCATCCCATTACTAGAAATTACTAAAAAAAGATTAAAGGAAATATGTGAAACTGAAGCCTAAAGAGATCTTTTTTACCCTTGTAAGTAAATAGTTTTTAGAGAAATTTAAAAACTTATCACCTGAACGTAGTGGCTCACATCTGTAATCTCAGCACTCTGGGAGGCCAAGGTAGGTGGATCACTTGGGCTCAGGAGTTCGAGACCAGCCTGGGCAACACAGCAAAACCCTGTCTCTACTAAAAATACAAAAATTAGCCAGCTGTGTAGTATGTACCCGTAGTCCCAGCTACTCAAGGGGCTGAGGTGGGAGGGTCACTTGAGCCTGGGAGGCAGAGACTACAGTGAACCAAGATGACGCCACTGCAGTCCAGCCTGTGTGACAGAGTGAGACCCTGTCTCAGGAAAAATAAAATAAAATAAAGAATAAAAACATAAGATACCAATTAAAATGTAATAATATTACATAAAAGTATATAAAACCCTAACTACAAGTAGAAACAATAATACATGTATTTGCTTCAAATATAGAAAGGAAAGAAATGGGCGAGAGTATTACATGAAAGAACTTTAGCAAGGAGTTGATAAATTATTGAAACTGAGTGATAAGTACAGTAACTTCTTATGCATGTTTGAAGTTTTCTATAAATAAACGTATTTTAAATTATCTATTTAATCATATCTTGATGGTATGGTTTATTACCATTATTACCAAATCAATTATGTTTTATACATTTCAATAAAATACTAATCTTCTTCATATATGAAGATGACACTGGTGATTCAGCACTGGTAAAATAAATACTCTTAGTTTTTACAGAAGAGTAACTAGTCCATGGAAGTGTCCAGTCTCTCATACAGTTCCTTTTGAGAACAATGGTAAACATTTAAGAAATCGGTGGCTAGAATAAAGGGTGAATGTTTACTTGGAAGTTAACTAGTCTTAATCAGGACCAAGCCCAAAGCAATACATTTGTATTCACGGAGTAACTTTTTCCTTTTTTAAAGAAACAATTAAGATAGAAAAGGTAAAGAATGTTTGTATACAAAGCTACTTTCTTACCTTGACCAAGATGTGAAGGTTTCTGAGAAAGTATGTGGCCACTGCCATCTAAAACATACTGGGTGCTAAAATTATCAGCAGCCGTCCTTGTTGTAATTAAAACCTGGGGGAAAAAAAGTCTAATAAAACTAACACTTTAGATATTGCGATGGATTCATTAACAAAGATTTGAAATGATTATTGCATAATATACTTACTCAATATTGTATTTTACCTAATAAACATTTGTGACTAGTTCTTTTGTAATATTCCTTAGAGTTACACCAATAAGCAACAGGCCAGCTTGTATTTTTTTACGTTGCAAATTACTGTTTTGAGTATTTCACTTTCATAAACACTTGTACACAAACAAGTATACCTGAAATGCCATTTGTTCTATGCATTATGTGACTTATGTCTGTAAAAGCAAGTACATCAACTGTATTAAGGGAACTTATTTTTTAACAGACTATTTCCATAAATTTGTTGGTAAATGAATAGTTCTTCAGTAAAGTGATCATTCCCTCCCCCTTCTATATAATGTGTAAAACTGCACTTCTGTATTTCAAGTTTATGGTCCCCAAAAAATTAAATTATATATATATTTACAGATATTTTTTCTTAAAACTGAGCTTTAAACTCATTAAGCATAAATTTCTTATTAATTAAAAAATCTTTAAAACATGTAAGCATAAGTCAAGAAGATATTTCATTCAGTAAGGTTAGTCATAGAAATACAAATTTTAAAGTGTCTGCCCTCTTTTGAGCTAGCTTCATCCTCAGCTTTCTATTTACTTACCCCATGAGGTAGGTATGAAAGTACAACAATAGTAAAATATGCTACTGTTCGAAAAAAAACAAAAAAAAAAAAAGTAGGGAGTGGGGATGCTGGCAAGGAAAGCATTGGGAAGAAGGTAGCCTCCTCACACATCCGGTGAGCCAATGATGACCCAAAATTGGGAGTAATCGTTCTTGGCCATCTTTATATGAAGAGCTGAATATTCTAAAGTAAATCCATATAATTTAGACACCAGAATAATCCAACCCCACCGCTGGAATTCATCTGAATCCAGGTGGGTCTATATTTGATGGTTCTGTCACCCTGCCCTAACCAAGCAGATTTACTGTAGGGCCTACAGCTCTGTGGAACATGTTGGTACCATGCAGGGAATATCAGAGCAACAAAAAGAAACGGCTTCTCCAGCTCACAGTATCATCAGAGGACGTGAGATTCTCTCTGAAAATGAAGTCTATGAAACTGTTACTAGGGGCGCTATGTCAAGCTGCTATTACTGTGATACTATCCCCCAAAAAAGCAGAACCTAAAACAAAGTTATGAGTTTCTGAGTACTCTTAAGGGATCTACTTCTTCCAAAATACATTCCATGGTCCAAAAGCAGTGTAATTTAGAGGACAGAAAGTACTAGAGATTTTCTTTTCTGGGCTAATTATTCCATAATTATCCTTTTAAAGACAATTCTACATTTAACCAACTGCTTTTCCAAAATGCCAAGGTCAACTGAATTCTATTTCTCTTCTCCAAAGAACTAGTCACCTGACCTAAAGTTGGTGTCACTGAGCAAAGGCGGCCCTGGAACTTTGAGTTCCAGTACTAACCCTGCCAGTGGCTTCTAGATGGTCCTGAATAAATGATTCCATAGATCATCTTTAAGGGAAGGGCGATGATAAGATGAAGATGATGCTAATACTTTATAAGGTTACATGGGATTTTGTTTTAACCACTTCAAAGTATCTTACAAGATATTAACTTGCTCATCCTTTAAACATATATACTCTAGTCTAGGCAAACAAACTTAAGTGCTAAAAAGCAAAATAAGACCTTAGTGCTCATAATGTAACATTTACGTTAAAGTAAAAAACAAAAAAACTTGCTATTTTCCAACATTAAAATTTTGTCAAATTACAATTTGTAGAATACTATGAAAATTTATTTAGATAGGAAATGCTTTGCGATTCATGGCTAAGACAGTAAGCATAAAGCAAACACATAAGTGTATCTCATAAATTTATGAAATCCAGTGTGTTTGTTCCACAGAGGAAGGAAAGGGAATTGTATTTCGAGAGTTCGTTTCATCACATGACCCTGTGTCCGGAGCAGGAAACTTCTTTTTGGACCGGGCACAGGTTCAGAATTCATTAGCTGTGCAGGCCCTAGCATGTGAGCCTGCAGTAACTCCACTATCAGGAGCATCTTTAACAGTACACATTACTGGTGATTCTTACTACAGACATTGAGGAATGGTGGCAGAGAGTGAATCTACTGGTGTCAAGAGAAGAAATAAAGAAAACCAGTAGTTTAAGTGGAAAAGTTTTACAAGTCCTTAGAGGACCTTGGAGGCTATATTAGTTATCAGTTATTAAAAACTGACTCTCTGGTCCAGTTTACTGAGTTTCAAGAAATTGCAGTATATCATTGCAAAATTAAAATTACATAAAAGCATTTAAACTTTATGTTTAATAAAAAAAGAGTTTTCTTCAATGTTTAGATAAAAGTAAAGAAAAAACTTAGAATATATCCTGATAATTCTGGTAAAATCCTCTTGACAAAATTCATTTAAGGTAATTATGATAAAGTCTTTTGAGTTTTGGGGGGCTAATTTTAGATGAACACTGACACAAAAACGAGTTGAAAACTCAGGGTCTTTATGATTCAGGTGAAATACAGACTTTTGCCTGAATGGTTGAAATGTTTTCTTTTCTGTGTGTGAGTATGCCTGCCTGCCTGTGCAAGTATTGTGCACTAATTAAAGTACTCTGACTGCAGAACTTGTTCTCAGATACCCACTATGGGGAGCCTAACAACAGGGAGATCTTGGCCCTGGCTTTTCTCCTTTCAACAGAGTTCCATCACCTGTGAGGAAGCTGTATTTAGGAAGCAAAATATTACAACTGCTTCAAAACTTCCCAGATATATTTTGACTAAAGCTCTTACATCACAGCTATAAAAAATATAGGAGACAATCCTACACTGTGGAAAAGGAGTCAGAAGTCCTTGGCTTAGAACCATCATAATGACACTAGGGGCTTCCCCTGGCCCTTTTATAGCATGTGGGCCCACAAATAAGTGAGTCCCAACTTCCATCTTCAAAACAGAATGACTCAGCTTCTCATTCTGCTCCTCCAACCCCTGGAGACTTAACGTGATGTGATATAAAAACAAACCTACAGATCCTATATTATCTCATCACAAAATTATGTACAGTTGACCCTTCCACAAGTTTGAACTGTGCAGGTCCACTTAACACACAGATTTTCCACCACCAGAGACAGCAAGACCAATCTCTCCTCTTCTACTGTTTCCTTAGCCTACTTAACACGAACACTTAATGAACAGCTGCCACTTAATGAATAGCAAACATATTTTCTCTTATATTTTCTTAATAACATTATTTTCACCAGCTTACTTTATTGTAAGAATACAGTATATAATACATGTAACATACAAAATATGTTATCTTCCAGTCAACAGTAGACCGGTCAACAGTAGTTAAGTTTCAAGAAGTTATGCTTGCCGTTAGGATTTTAAAGAAAACCATTACCAGTAAATGTGTCAGTTGCTGATATACTCATCACAGATCATGCAAGCAGTAATTCCATTTTAAAATACCAATAGTTTACTCTGTCAATATAAAAAGAATGCCTGCAGGGCACAGCGGCTCATGCCTACCAGCAATTTGGGTGGCTGAGGTAGGAAGATTGCTTGAGGCCAGGATTTTGAGCCCAGCCTGAACAACAGAGTGAGACCCTATCTCTACGAAAAATTTTAAAAATTAGAAAATAAAACAAAACAAAAATAATGCTTTACTCCTTTGGACTGTTTAAGGTTGGAAGTTATTTTATAATTGACAAATTAGGAAAACTGATCATTCAAGTATATAAAGAACATAGAATTAGATGTATTTTAGATTTCTCCAGTCAATTCTGCTGAAAGTCTAAGTTAATTTTCTTCTTAACAACATTTTAAATAAACAGAAAGTAATGTCAACAACTAGAGTTATAGGTGATGGCTGTTTAACAGTGTGCCCAATTATGTATCAATCTACTGAGCCTAGGATGGTTTACAACCCTATGACTTTAAAATTATATGCATCAATTAGTTTGGTAGATAAAATAACCAAATTACTATTTTTTATTGCATTCACTATAATTTTCATCTAAAAAGTTTCAAAATAAGCCAGTCTTGAAAATATATTTTTTCTATATGTGAAACCTCAATTCTTTGAGTGCTAAGGAATATTCATTAAGTTTAAAAAATGAACTCCTTTCTCCCAAAAGCACCCATTAACTCTTAGTTAAAATATTTATTTTAAATGTAACTGACTTCAACAAACATCCTGTTTTCTCAAATACTATTCACAGTCCTCCCATATAAGTTTCAACTCACCTACTCCTAACAACTTATCTATTGAACTTAGCAATGCAGGCCTGGGTATATTTGTAAATAATTTAATATTTAATATGGAGGTATTTTTAAACTTTATAAATACATTTCTAATCATGCTAGTAAAGAGGTAATATAACCTACCATGGAAAACTCACTACTGAAAGGCATGAAATTAGGACTGAATTCTGGGCTTTGCCTTGAACACACTATGTATCCCTGAATAGGTTACAAATTTCTTATTTCACTGTGTACAATTCCTCTGAAATCAACTACCTAGCACAGCACCCTGTGTGCAGTACACAATGAACATTACTTGAGTATGAGAGACAGTGTTTTGAAGTTGAGGTAAGAAGACTTGGCATTTGGCTTCAAAAGACCTCAGTTTCCTCATCAGTACTATGAACAGACTGAAGCACAGAAGACCTACATTTGTAGGCTGGCTAATCCATGAAGCTTTGAGATGCAGATTAGTGAGCGGGCAGTTTATTGGGGGGGTTCTCTGGGATGATCACCAGTGGGCACAGGGCAATGTTGTCCTGAACCAGGACCTTTATAGCCCTTCAACCAGTCACTGGATTCATTGGAGGCAGGCTGTCCTGCATGACTTGGGTAAGGCAGCTCTCTTCAGCTGCAGTAAGGGCAAGCTCCAGATGGAGACTCAGGGGTGAGTCACCAACACTCTTGGCAGCTGGGGGCTGACTGCTCAGTCCAGAAGTGGGGGATCTAGATAGTGTACTAGGGTCCCCTACTACTATAAAAGTTCCTTCCAGCTAGCTCTGTATTTCCTTTAGTTTTCAGGTACAATCAAACCTAAATCATCATTAAACACTCTGTGCCAAAATAATACATACCATAAGATTTCATTTATATCAAGTTCAAGAACATAAAGAACTAATCTGTGCCTGACAGGTCTGAATAGTAGTTACCTCTGAGGAGTACTGACTGGGAGTGGGTATGAGGGAACCTTCTGGGGTTCTGATAACGGTCTAAATCTTGATCAGGAGTATACGTATGTAAAAATTCATTGTGTTGTTAGTGTAGGTGTGTGTGTAAATGCATACACACACACATCTATATGTGGTTTTCCCAAAGACTTGTAAGAAAGGAAACTCCATAAAATACTGTTAATATTTTCTAATATAAATGCTTGGCATTGCAAACATTTTTAAAAAAAACTTTATAGTTCTCCACTATTGTGATACTTTGACAATTCTTTTGTAATTCTGATGAGCAAAATTATTTTATTTACACTTAAGGCCACTTGAGTGCCTCAAAATAAAACAAAGACAAAATGATAAACTTGCCTATTAAGTGGGTTTAAGTAATCAAATAAGGAAACAAGATAGAAAGTGACCAATGGACAAAAACACACAAAACTGCCATCTAAACTCAGAACTACAGTGAAGATTTGAATAAATCATACGGCTCATGTAAAACCTATTTCTAAAAACCAAGTATAGTGCTGCCACCTAGCAGGCAAAGCTAATTATGACCAATTTCAGCTCTGAAGGGTTACATATATCTTGCAGAAAATACAGAAATGCCAAATTATCTTTTTTGACAATAATCTACCAAATAAAGTGTAAAGCCTATCTGTCAAATCTGAACAACAGTTAAAAAAAAAAATCAAATACTTATGCTCTAAAACAGAAAAAGAAAATAATTTCTAAAGTAGTCACTGACAGCTAAAGAATACGGGCAGATTCAGAGGTTCCCTGGTGCAAACCTCATGCAATTTTAAAAACAAACTCTTCATACAAGATCCAGAGTTGTGGATTCCCATTTACAGTCTTGGGGAGAAAAATGGATAATGTCCAGTTGAACCCTCTAGTCACTCTTCCCCAAAATCTATTTGGAGGCTCTGTGAACTCTAAATAAAGCGAGTGCTGAGGTAAACAGAGAAATACATAGTGTGCTAGATTTTGGACAGCGGTTTTAAGAGTACACGTAACAATTTCCCTTTAATGATGTCTAAACATCTGGATTCTAATAAGCAAGGGCCCCTAGTCCTCTATGCTCCAACAGCAAAATCTCCCACTTAAACTTCATCTCCTTTGCAATTTTTCTGGCCTACTTAAGACATGATGTTACACAGCCAGAAAAGCCCAAAAGTAAAAAAACTGAACACAGATGTTCACCAATTTAACAACAGTGCTACTTAGGATTTTTTGACTTTACAGTGGCGCAGAAGTGATATGCATTCAGTAGAAAGCAGTGGACACGCTAGCAATGCTAAGGCAGTGACTGAGCCACAGCTCCCAGTCAACCACGTGAAGATGAGGATAAACAACAGATCCTCTCCAGTGTACTATGTTGCCAGGTAATTTTGCCCAGCTGTAGGCCAATGTAAGTGTTCTGAGCATGTTTAAAGTAGGTAAGGCTAAGCTGTGATGCTCAGCAAGTTAAGCATATTAAATGTATTTTCGATTTACAATATTTTCAACTTACAAAGGTTTAATCCGAAATGTAATCCCCTCATAAGTCAAGCAGCATCTGTACTGAGCTGGAACCGTAGCCACAAAAAATGGAGAAAACCTACACTATCTTATGCCAGCACTTCAAAAACAGAAGGGCTGAGGGAAGACCACAATGAACCTAGAGAATACATCATTACTCCTGGTAAGACTGGACTACTGAACAGATGTCCAAAGACCAGAAGGAAAGACAGCAACAATAGCTCATGTCTGTGTCACTTTTCCAGAACAACAGGTATGAAGTCCTATCATTTTACTGTACTGGAACATTCTTGCCTAAATAGGGTCTGCCAGCCTAAGCACAAATGAAGGATTTTACATGGCTACTGGGCAAATTTCAAGAGCTCAAGAGACCCTCACAATCACTCTGTCACCTGGCACATAGATATGTTACACAATAAGAGCCCAACATCCATAGGGTAATAGTATAGTACAAGAAAAGTAGTACAGAGTCATGTAATCAAACACAACTGAGATAACAGAAATGAAGAGATCAAGATTCCAGATGGGCTTTGCCACAAACTAGTTATAAGATCGGGGCAGAGACAGTGTAGTATAATTTGTACTATGCAATTGAGTGTGCCAAGCACTGAACTCAGGAGAACATAGTCACCGAGCACCTAACCCACAGTCAGAAGGTTAAAGTTCTTAGATCCAATCTGCCCTTAACTAGGTAGGGTTTAGACCAAGTCAATTCACATCTCTAGGGCATAATCTCACTAACTGAGATTAGAGTGGTATTTCCAAAGTGTAGTCCACAGAACAAGCAAACAAACAAAAATGATATGCTTTCTCAATAAAAGAATTTCATGGTCAAGTAGGTGTAGGAAAAAGTACCTATATAAACCACCAACCTTAGAAATTTACAATGTGCTTGAATATAGTAAAGACTCTGAGAAGTGCTATAGCTAAATATCCGTTTAATTTTTTTAATACAATTTACAATTTTTAAATGCAAAACACACTTTGCTACTCCTCAAAAAATTAAACACAGCATTATGATATGACATAGCAAGTCTACTTCAGGATATATACCCCAGAGAAGAAAAGCAGGGACTCAAACAGATACTTGTACACCAATGTTCACAGAAACATTATTCACAACAGCCCAAAGGTGGGTGAAAGTAACCCGGGTGTCCACCGATGGAAGATCAGATAAACAAAATGTGGTATATACACACGATAGAATATTATTTAGCCTTAAAAAGGAAGGAAATCTTGATGCATTTCCCTGAAGACATTATAAGAAAAACAGGCCAGATACAAAAGAACAAATATTTTGAGTCCACTTATATGTGATACCTAGCATAGTCGAATTCATAGAGACAGAAAGTAGAACAGTGAGTACTAGGGGATGGGGGAAAGGGCATTATTGTTTAATGGGTACAGAGTTTGAAATAATGAAAAGGTTGTGGAGATGAATAATGGTGATAGATACATGACAATGTGACTGTAGCTAATGCCACTGCCACTGAATTGTACACTTAAAAATAGTTAAATGATAAATTTTATGTTATGTATATACATACATTTTTTGAGACAGAATCTCGCTCTGTCTTGCCCAGGTTGGAGTGCAGTGGCACAATCTCGGGTCACTGCAGCCTCTGTCTCCCGGGTTCAAGCAATTGTCCTGCCTCAGCCTCCGAAGTAGCTGGGACTACAGATGTGAGCCACCACACCCAGCTAATTTTGTATTTTTAGTAGAGACGGGGTTTCACCATGTGGGCCAGGCTAGTCTCAAACTCCTGACCTCAGGTGATCCACCTGCCTTGGCCTCACAAAGTGATGGGATTGCAGGCGTGAGCCACCTTGCCCGGCTTATGTTATGTATATTTTACCATAATAAAAATAATTAAAACCATACTTCACCAAATACTGGGTTAGTTTTAACTGTAATATTCAGTGAATATGAAATCACTAAAATAACCAATATAATTACCTTACCTCAGCTACACAACAAATTGATCCCAAGGCTTCTCCACGAAAACCGTAAGTTGTCAAATTTTCAAGATCTTCATGACTATTTATTTTTGAAGTGTAGTACTTCATTGCCATTACAGGTGCATCAACAGCCTTGATACCCTCCCCGTTATCTCGCACCTCAATTTTATCAAATCCATAGTTCTCCTGTAAAATGTCAAAAAACACTTTCAGTATGTAAAAGTATTAAACTGTTATCACATTTAAGGAAACACAAGTGAAAGAATTTTGACATTTATTTACTTTTATGAAAGCATATCACTATGGATATAAGACTTTAAATTCTTTAGCTCTACTAATTTCTAGTTATTGTGCAATGGGCAACTCCCTTGTTTTCTCTGGACACAGATTCAACTGTTGAATAAGGAGGTTAGGCTGATTTTTAAGGTTTCTTTTCACTGTTTCATTATCATGGGTATTTACAGTATACAGTAATTTATGTTTAAACTTCACTGAAAAAATTCTTCTGAATTACATACACCTTTTGTATGTATGGTCCCCAAACAAAACAAAACAGAAGAGAACTCCATCAGCAACAAAGTAACACAGGTTCTAGTCAGGAAGAACCTAGCAAGTATCATTATTCAACCTGATTTTTATTTATTTATTTTGTTTTTTTGTTTACTTATTTTGCTTTTCTATAGCAGGAATCAACCTGATTTTTAATACTTTCACCCTTACTGTACACATAAAATCTTTATGTTTACTACATTATAACTTTTAAATCTTTTTCTGCAAATAGCCATCTAACAGGAAACTGCTGAGAAAACACATCTAATTTGGCAACCACAGTGAGTTTTAATCTGAAAAAAAATCAAGACTTTTTTTTAGATACTTTGTCACTCAGGCGACATACGGTACAGTGGCATGAGCATAGCTCACTGTAGCTTTGAATGCCTGGGCTCAAGTGATCCTCCCACCTCAGCCTCTTGAGGAGCTGGGACTACAGGTGGACGCCACAGGGCCTAGCTACTTTTATTTTTATTTTTTGTACAGGTGGGGTCTCACTTTGTTGTCCAGGCTGATATCAAACTCCTGGCTCCAAGCGATCCTTCTGCCTCAGCTTCCCAAAGTGCTGGAATTACAGGTGTGAGCCATCGTATCAGACAACGAAAATTTTTTCAAAATCTCAATTCATAGCTTAGTTTTATATCCTAATACTAAAAATATGCAAATATAACAAAAACAAAATTTAAATTCCCATAGTGATCATACTTTCTATGAACACCATATTCTAAATTTGGTAGCCAACTTCCATAATAAGCCTGACTTTACTCCACAAAGTCTTACATGCATGACCATAGACGCAAGTTATCAAGGGGGAAAAAAACTTTCTATAATTATAGTGACTCTGGTATTTAAAATAATACCACATCTTTTTAATAACCTAAAGTGATATAATACTGTATATGTCAGCAATTTTTAGATAAATTAGATACACAAAACATTGGAGGGAGATGCTTAACATTTTGTTCCTCACACCTCTCTCAATCTAAAATTAAGTTTGGCTGAGCGCAGTGGCTCATGCAAATAATTGCAGCACTTTGGGAGGCCAAGGCAGGCAGATCATTTGGGGTCAGGAGTTCAAGATCAGCCTGGTCAACATGGTGAAACCTTGGTCTCTACTAAAAATACAAAAAATTAGCCAGGCGTGGTGGCACACACCTGTAATCCCAGCTACTTGGGAGGCTGAGGCAGGAGAATCGCTTGAGACCGGGAGACAGAGGTTGCAGTGAGCTGAGATCACACCACTGCACTTCAGCCTGGGCAACACAGTGAAACTATCTCAAAATAAATAAACAAATGAATAAAGTTAAGTTTACATTCTGGGAACAGTCTTTCTTCTTCATTTTAAAGAAAAATCGGGCCAAGTATGGTGACTCACGCCTGTACTCCCAGCAATTTAGAAGGCTGAGATGGGCAGATCACTTGAGGTCAGCAGTTCGAGACCAGCCTGGGCAACATGGTCTCGAAACCCCGTAGTAAGAAGACAAAGATCTGTTTAAATGTTTAAAATTGTATCATCTTGTTTAATTAATTATGAAAACATATCTAGTCAGGATAGCTATTATAGCATAAAACCATAATGAAACAGGTCTTATTATGTAGAGCCACACATTTAAGGTGTGTATCTTAAAATTCTACAACGCAAATACTGGTAAATGTCAAGAGACTAAAATTTACAGGCAGATTAAAATATTTAACTTAGTTTATACAAGACTTCTGTTGGCTTTGTAACACTATTTTAAAACCAGTTTTCTTCCAGAAATGTTTAAGAAAAGACGTTTGCCTGCCAAAGATTCTTAAGTGAAGTCTGTCAAATATAACTATCTAATCCTGTTTAATTATCAATTATACTCTAATCAGACTGAACTGACTACACGAAATGCCTAAGAAAAACAAATTGTCTTTCTTTGGGTTTAATATACTTTTTTTCTTGTTTGTAAAGCTTAGAGTGTATTAAAAACAGAATAGAGGTTTGATAGAGTAGAATGGTTCTCAAAGTGTGTTCCATAACCCACCAGCATCAGCATCGATTAGAAATTTACTAGAATGCAAATTATCAGGTACCACCTAGACTATGAAGTTCTGTGAGTAAGGCCCAGTAACAGTTTTAACAAACATCCTAAGTTATTTTGATGCACCCAAACATCATGAGAACCACTGGCACAGACAAGAACTGGTTTTAGAGTCAGAAAGACCTGGATTCCAGTCTTAGCTCCACTACTTACTAATTATGAGACTTTGGGAAACTTCTCAGAACATGATCTGTAAAATGGGTATAGTATGGCTGGGCGCGGGTGGCTCAGGCCTGTAATCCCAACACTTTGGGAGGCCAAGGTGGGCAGATCACCTGAGGTCAGGAGTTCGAGACCAACCTGGCCAACATGGTGAAACCCCGTCTCTACTAAAAATACAAAAATTAGCCAGGCATAGTAGCACACGGCCTGTAATCCCAGCTACTCAGGATGCTGGGGCAGGAGAATTGCTTGAACTGGGGAGGGGGATTGCAGTAAGCTGAGATCGCGCCACTGCACTCCAGCCTGGGCGAAAGAGCGAGACCCCGTTAAAATAAATAAATAAATAAAATGGGTATAGTAGTTAAGTCACAGTGTTTTATAAGAAGTAATTTATAAGAAGGGATTTTATTTTTACACAAATATACATACATAGAGTATGTCCATCTCATAGAATCTTATCTGGTAGATAAGAAAAGGTTAGGTCCCTTTCGTACAAATATATTTCTATCAGCATTGTTTCTAGTTCTATACCACCAGAAACACCATAAATATCTAATAATTATGAGATTTTTAAAAATGTATTCTTATATTCAATCAGATTTATTTACCTTCCTAGTATGTACTAGGTACTAGCCAGGTATAGAGGACACAAAAATGAATAAAATAGACCATATCTCTATGTGTTAGCAATTTAGAACAGGGGAACTAGTCATGGAAACTAATTGCAATAAATCA
Source organism: Rhinopithecus bieti (assembly GCF_001698545.2). Taxonomy (NCBI): domain Eukaryota; kingdom Metazoa; phylum Chordata; class Mammalia; order Primates; family Cercopithecidae; genus Rhinopithecus; species Rhinopithecus bieti. The sequence continues at coordinate 2,361,994 of NW_016804135.1, read as the reverse complement.
TAATGAGTGATATAGGCCATATTTACTCAAATGATGTAATATACAGAACTTATATTTTAAAATGTGAAAAAAGTAACAAGAGAAATGGTTTGAAACTAGATTAGACGGAAAAAATAAAATGCAAAAGGAAATATTTAAAACAAGGAAACATGAATAACCAATATTTGTAGAAAATACAAACAACATGTTTTTTGTCTCAAACACATGTCTCAAAAAAACAAAGAACATGTTTTCTTTTATATTTCCTTTAGTGTTACTATAGTGTTAATTTAAATTAAAATTTATTTTTAAAGATTTACTCTAAAACAAAGGGTCCAATGTCCTAAGAATAATTTACTGGTGTGAAGAAATAAAATAAAGGTAACAGTTTAAAGAGAAAACATCTGTCCAGCCCCTTTTCTTTGTCTTAAAGGTATCTGGGTTCTCAAGGATACTCACCAGTTTAACATCTATGCTTGTGGCACCAGCATCCAAGGAGTTTTCAATAAGCTCTTTTACAACACTGACAACCGAAGTGATGATCTGAGAACTTGAAAGGAGTCTAACTGTTGCCGCAGGCAACTGTTTCATTTTCGCTTTTAACAGAACAGCTAGAAGATAAAAATGCAACTTGTAAGAATTGTTAAACATTCCTGACCAACAGGACAAATGGCAATAATAATGACAGATGATAATAGATCATCTTCACTGAGACTTACTGTATGCTAGGCTCAACTGTTAGCACATACAATATTAAGTGTTCTATTTCTTCCTTTTTTTTTTTTGAGATGGAATCTCATTGTCACCCAGACTGGAGTGCAGTGCCATGATCTCAACTCACTGCAACCTCTGCCTCCCAGGTTCAGGCACCCCTGCCTCAGCCTCCAGAGTAGCTGGGATTACAGGTGCCTGCCACAACACCTGGCTAGTTTTTATATTTTTAGTAGAGACGGGGTTTTGCCATGTTGGCCAGGCTGGTCTCAAACTCCTGACCTCAAGTGATCCACTTGCCTTGGCCTCCCAAAATATTGGGATTACAGGCATGAGCCACTGCGCCCAGCCATAAGTCTTCTATTTCTTACTATTACCCTTTGAAAACAGGTGCCATTATCACCTCAATTTTATAAAACTACTGAGGCACAAAGAAATTAGAAAACTTGTCCAAGGTCATCCAGTTATTAAGAGGCAGAGCTAAGGCAAGTCCTTCAACATTTCCTCTATTGATATGTAATATATGAATACATATAAATGCCTATGAATAAAAATAACCAAACATGGGTTAAAAAAACCCACAATATTCTGCTACAAGCACCTAAAAAAAAAGTCCACAGTAACATTAGAGGAAGAAATTGCTTTTTTTCTAATTTCTTCCAGGATTTTTGTGTGACTAATTATTATGATCAATTCTGACTTTTCTTGCAAACTTGAACCCTGTATTTCCAACTGCCTGCTTAAATAATCACTAGCTCAAACTCCAGGAATAATTAACCAATCCCTACCCTAAACCCATGAGTTTCCGATAGGAATAATCCATTCACCCTGACTCAAATCTAATCAACTCCTAAATCCTATCAATTCTTTCCTCAGTATTTCTCACATTTAGTTCCCAATATAATTTCCTAATTAGCCTCAATGACTCTTCACCTTTGGTCACCCAGTCTATACTGCTGTTAACTAAAATGATGATTACAGTAAGAACAGCAACAACTACATTAAATATATAGTATGCTAAACACTGTGCTAAACACTTTACATATGGGATTGCATTTAAACCTCTGAACTATAAAAAGTAGGTACTATGTATAAAAATTAGACTTATTATTATGGCCATTTAAGAGGCTGAAAGCTGAGTAACTGGGCTCAAGAACTTCTCATTTGAGATTTTTATTTCAAATCTATTTCCTTAAATGTCTATGCCAACTACATCTTGGTCCAAACTCATTACAGTAGATCACTGAAAGCTCACAAATATTGGAATCAAGACATGCATGTTCTAAAAAGATTTCTTAAAAACAAATGCTATGGTAATAACTGAATAATGAGAACAATTGTGCTATAATGAGTGTAATGTTGGCTGAGAATGACCAAGCGATAATATAACTTTGAGAAGTGGATGACAATCAGTTATGTGCCTTACCAACAGTCTCATTTAAACATCATTAGTCATCCATACATTCTGATGAGTTATAATGTCTTTTTCAATCACTGAGCTCCTTTAGAGTTAGGATTACTGTTAATCTGAACTAGTCTCATACCAGACATGTCAGATAACTATCCTCTATATTATTCTGCCTACATTATTTTAATCATGTGGCTCCTCAAAGCCAATATAGAGCTCAAATCTCTAAGCTGGCATTTGAGGTCCTTTATAGATCCAACCTGCAGATCCAAAATCTGTTGGTAACTGGAAATCCTTTGTTCAAACAAACAAAAAATCCAAAAATGTCAAAAAATCCAAAAATGTCGTATGGAAATTCCATCTGTAAAGCATGCAGGGAGGGGGGTGCTTTTTGCATCTTATTGCCTAATTTCAGAAAAGATTACAGGAATAAAAGCACAAGCTTGACAACATACAATTCCTCTATAGAATCAAGATTTTACTGGACAAAAAAAATGAGGGCTGGGAGTGGACTCAAGATACTTTATTTCTCATGACTAGTTACATGCTCCCACGATGATTTAATCCTATGCAATCTAGGTGCAAATAAAATAGCAACATCAAAAACAAACACAACAAAAAGTCATCAGTTTAGGATTATTTCTGAGCCAGCATAAGACAAAGACATGGAAAGAAAGATTCAGTAATTGAGCAGGAAATGGAGTACAGGCACTATAACAATTACACAGGAGTTTAAGGAACGCACTTCTGGGAAGAGGCTGACATATTGGGTTCCGAGAGTGCTAACTGATCACAGTTCATAAATACAGTATATTTTGCTATATACAAGGCAAAGGTGATTGGCACAGTGAAAAAATATAACAGACCAGAGCCTATAAAATAAGTATTGGGGGTTCACCTTTATCACACATAAACTCAGCAAATCACTGAAATCCCTCCATAAATCAATTTGTCATCTATAAAAATGAAGCAAATCACTCAAATCCTTCCATAAACCAATTCATCATCTATAAAAACGGAGCTAATACCTCACTGGTTTACTGTGAGGAATCAAATAAGGAAGTATATATAAAGTGTTGTTCTACACATGATAAGGCCTTAACAAATGTAGAGTATTATAATGAGAGATCATTATGTAAAGGAATGCTGGGAATTCTTTTAAAATACGAACTGCCCTCTAATTAATCTATACATTTGATTTAGTTTTGGGGTACCCAGTTCTCAGGAGAGTTGCTGTGAACAACTACCTTTCAATGGTTGTTTTTGTTGTTCTCAACTGCTGGGAGGCTTTCCTGTCCCAATCAAGCAGGGAAACAGTGGACTATAGGCTACTCCATCGTCATAACATTCACACAAATTAGTGCTGTCACAAGCAAAAGGCACCTCTGCACTCTTCCAAAGCTTCAGAATTACTTCGATCTAAGGAACAGATCCGCACTGTCCAATATGGTAGCCACCAGCCACATGTAGCTTACTGAACACTAGAGCACTAGAAACACAGGTAGTCCAAATTGAGATGTGCTAATACACACTCAATTTTCAACTCAGGATTAATAAAAATCATATAAAATTTTTACATTGATTATAGAATGAAATGATTTTATCCTATTTGGATACATTAGATTACATAAAATATATTAAAACTAACCTTTAAAAAAATCTGTTTAATGTGACTACTAGAAAATTTAAAATGATATATGTGGCTTATAGTTCCATTGAACGGTGCTGGATAGAGCAGTGGTTAAAATGGCAGGCTCTGAAACCACACTACTTTGGTTTTATCCCAGCTCTTACACTAACAGGTATATAACACTGAGGAAATTAAACTCTAAAATGCAATCACCTAATCTATAAAATGGATCTAACAATGATATAATATGATTGTGGTGAGAAGTACATAAGGTAGTATATATAAATAACGTATTACAGTGTTTGGCAAATAAATGCTAAAAACATCCCAGGGTACTGGGACTAAATTGAGCTCCTCTAAACCCCTAAATGAACAATCTCCCCACCTCTAACCCCTACCCCAAAGGGGCTCACACATTAGGCCTGGGTTCATGAAATCTTCTACCTTACCTAGGAAATCCCAAGGATCTAAGAAAAACACTGATCAACAAAACTTTAGGGTATAAACCTAGACTGATTCCTTCTGAGCAGTCTTAATCTCATCATCTTTGTCTCATTCCCTACAATACCTCATCTACTACAATGACAAATCCAAAATCTTTTTTTTTTCAAATCTCTATAATTTCATCCCAATATTCCTCATCCTTCTAGTTTACTAAGATCATGGCAATTCATAGCATGAATTCTATCACACTTTACCCCATCCCATTGTGTCCTCTGGTCTTAAGATGTCTGCATCTCTTTTCATACTCTTCTTCCATGTCATGTCATCTTTCTTCTCTCCTAATTGCCATAGTCTGAATATTTGTTCTCTCCCAAATTCATAAGGATATGATATCTGTATTATGTCCATTTTATAGATTAGTTGATTGAGTTTTTGAAAGTTTAACTTCCTCAGTATTATATAGCTGTTAGTAAGAGCTAGGATAAAACCAAAGTAGTGTGATTTCAGAGCCTGCCATTTTAACCACTACTCTATCTAGCACTGTTCAATAAAACTATAATGTAAGCCATATATATCATTTAAAATTTTCTAGTAGTCACATTAAAAAAGGTAAAAAAGAATAAAAAAGTGAAGTTTAATTATGTATTTGGATAATCTAATATATTCAAAATATCAAATATCACTTTATCCTATCATCAATATAAATCAATGTAAAATATTAACTGTAAAAATTAAAATGTATAATTAAACCTACTATACCCCTGTCCTGAATTACAAAACTTTTTTTTCCTGCTGTACAACTTTTGAATGTAGGATGCCAGGCAGAACAATCAAATGCTTCACTCATGGCAAGCCCTTCACTTCATGAATATTAATGAAGGACCACTAAATATAATTTACCAGCATCTTTCCTATGCTAACGCAAACGTTAGAAAAAGTATCCTCCTTCCCTTTATATACATAATTTCAACTGGCTTCCATATTATCCTCCAGCTCACCTGTATCTCACACTTTTTTTAGGGCCTTACTTCCAACTACCTTCTAAATATCATCATTTAGATGAGCTGAAGGCAACCTAAACATAACATGTCCCAAAATGACCAGAGAATCTTTCTCTTTCTTTTTTTTTTTTTTTTTTGAGACGGAGTTTCAGGTTTTGCGCTTGTTGCCCAGGCTGAAATGCAATGGGCAATCTTGGCTCACTGCAGACTCCACCTCCCGTGTTCAAGTGATTCTCCTGCCTCAGCCTCCCGAGTAGCTGGGATTACAGGTGCCCACCACCACACCTGGCTAACTTTTTGTATTTTTAGTAGTCGAGGTTTCACCATGTTGGCCAGGCTGGTCTTGAACTCCTGACCTCAGGTGATCTGCCTCCCTCGGCCTCCCAAAGTGCTGGGATACAGGCATGAGAAACCAAGACCGAACTCTAATCAGCTTTCTTCCTGTATTTCTTGTTTGATAATAAAAATAATAGCCAACATAAGAATTTTATATATATTATCCTATTTAATCCTCAAAACAACTCTATGTATTCTATTAACCTTTATCACCAAATAGGATTTAAAGGCATGGTAACTTGCTCGAGATCACAAAACTATTAAGTGGCAGATGCACACCTTGGCATGTCTGACCACAAAGCCCATGCTCTTAAACACTTTTCATCCAGGCACATAAAGCAAAATTAGAAACCTTGAAGTCTTCCTAGAAATTCTACTCACTCTCTACATCCTGCCACCCAGTCATCTCTCCCCTACTATCTAAATCTCAGTTTCCCAAGCTAGTCCTCTCCTCTTTGTACTGCCTCCATTCAGCCTCTCAGCCTTTGTCTCCTGAACTATTGCAATAACCACCTAATTGATATTTTGACTCGAATCTCAACCACTATAGGGTTCTTTCTGTATTTAAATTTCATCATGTTGCTGCCCCACTTAAAATTTTTATAAAAGTTTCCAACTGCCAACCAGGTTAAGTATAAACTTCTTAACAATTGGATTTTTGCCTACTCTCTCAGTCATCCCATCATTGCCCAAATGTGCTCTAGGCGGACCATACTGCACCACTCTTTTTTTTTTTTGAGACAGTCTCACTCTGTTGCCCAGGCTGGAGTGCAGCAATTTTGGCTCACTGCAACCTGCCTCCCAGGTTCAAGCGATTCTCCTGTCCCAGCCCCACAAGTAGCTGGGATTACTGGAGCGCACCACCACGTGGGCCCGTCTAATTTTTGTATTTTTAGTAGAGACAGGGTTTCACCATGTTGGCCAGGCTGGTCTCGAACTCCTGACGTCAGGTGATCCGCCCGCCTCAGCCTCCCAAAGTGCTGGGAATACAGGCGTGAGCCACCACGCCCAACCAACTCATCTCTCTTAACATGGTGACACTCACTCCTTCCTCAGTTCACATGGTTCGTTCTCTCTCTCTCTCTCTCTCTCTCTCTCTTTCGGCTGACTTCTGACTTCTAATCATCCCTCCAGATTTAGTTCAGTATCAACTCTTCAAGAAAGCCTTTCTTCGCTGCTGCAGCCTCCTTTCCTTCACCTGTCAACAGATTAGGTATTCCTTCCTCTGCAGTTCCTCTTTACCTCATTTCTAATTAACCTTATCACAAGTTATCCTATTAATATGTGTTTCTGACTGTTCCTCCTGACGCAGAGTTCTTTGAGGACAGGGGTTTTATTTTATATCAATCACACATCCCTAGCATAGCCCCTGGAATATAGCACTCTATACCATATGTGTACCAAATGAATGCTTTTGAAAAAGTGGAAGGGTTTATATCGGGCTTACAAATCACAGCAAAGAATGTCTGGGAATATCAGGATAGTCAGTCTTCCATATTTGCTGAGAGGGAAAAGGAACACTTCTGAAGGAATGTTCATGACCCGGAAAGTCAGTTAAGGACAACAGGTCTGCCTAAAAAAAGAAGTAAAGATCAGAGAACTCACAGACTTTCACTAGAGAGAACACAAAGAAATCATTTATTTAAAGATCAAACTAAATCCAAAACAAGTTCACAAAGCCAACAGAAATGCAAGATACATAGACACACATAGCGAACATTCTCTTAAGTCAATTTCAAAATGTTGAAAGCTATTTAGGCAATAAAAATCACAAACTTTCCGCACTGCCAAGGTGAGGGAAATTACATTTCAAAGGCAATTCCAAAAAATCTAATCAAGACTTTTCTCAGGATCAATTTTTGGTATCCACATTTCCTCAGGATGTAATACAGGTGCCTGTCTTCGGAGTACGGATAAACCCAGAAGGCCACGAGCAAAAATCGTGATTAACTTTGAAGAGTTTAACTTGCACCCCTTGTATGATACCACAGGATACAATACTATAAACCGCCACCCTCACAAGATGAGTTACAGTTGCCATGGGTTAAATTTGCTGCCTGGAAAACAAATTTTAAGTCCTGCACCCAGAAGGGTCTGGGAATTGGCCGCAACAAAGACCAAGCCAGAACACCCCGGAGCCCAGATCTGCTCAGAGAACGCGCTCCACGTGTGCGCGCCTGCAAGCCCGGCTTCGCTTCCCGCCCGCGGGGAGCGCCCTTAGCTGCCCTACAGCGTTTGCGCCCGGACCGGGACGAGTAGAGGGGATGGAGGCCCTCAAGCCCTCGAGAATATAATAAATACCCGTTAGTCACACACCACACTACCTTCCTGCTAGCGCGAGGCAGGCAATTACCATCCACCAGCGGCAAGCAGCCAGCGTCTCACCCGGAGGGCAGGCCCGACCCCGCACTCGCCCCCAGCATGCGCGCGCGGCAGAGCGGGTACAGGGAGCGCAGCACTTAGTCCCGCCTCGCCCGGGGTGAACGTAAGATTGGCGCTGCTCGCAGCCAATCCGCTGGCAGCGAGTCTGTCTGTGAACGTTTCCGCAAGCTGCGCAGCGCCCGGCCTGTGGGCGTGTATCCGCGGCCGTAGCAGCCGGGCTGGTCCTGCTGCGAGCCGGCGGCCTGGAGTGGGGCGGCGGGTAAGTGGGCACGAACGCGACGGACGTTGTACAGTCGCCTTCGTCGGTAGGGAACTGCTGGCGGCCTAGGGTCGTCCTGACAGGGAAAAGTGAGGTCCGGCTGCATCTGCGGCGCCCTGCATGGCCGTGCGAGCCGTGGCCTCAGAGGCTCGTCCCCTACGCAAATCTTCGCTCCTCTTGCCGGGTCCTGACGTGACGTGCGGCTGCGAGAAGGAAGGGGCGGGTTGGGGGAGGTGCTGAGGTGGTAGCAGCGGCGGCCTTTGCTGAGTTTTCTCTGTCCCGGAGCGCTCAGGCTGTCGGTCTGGCAGGGGGAACTCCCTTGAGGGGCCGCTGCGGGTCGCCGTCTTCGGAGGCACCGGCGACGGCAGAGCCGACGGCCTCTTCACGGTCTGTAAGGTCATTGTTTGCCAGTCGCGGGGCAGCGCGGCAAACCTGCTGGGGAAAGGTTTTCTGGTTGGAATAGGATGAGTACCGCACCAGCTTTGCCTTCCAGCTGAGATGTAAATTTCAGGCCTCCATCCTGTGGAACGTGGGAAAACTATCTTGAGTGTTGGCATGTTCTAAGTAGTTTAAAATAATGTGTGATAAATGATGTGTGTTTAGACGAAAGATTTACACATATAAATTGGAGACTCTAGCGGTCTTAGTGTAACTAACTTTTCGTCCCCTTAACCCTTGATGCCTGTTCTATGGGTCTCTAGAGGGGAAGGAGCATTATACTCTGGAAACACTTGCTGGATGGGGATATGAGAAATTCCTCTCCGTATGCTAACTCCGTAATACAAGCGTTTGTGTATTTTAAAATCATAGCTGTTCCAAATGTAATCTAGCCTCGTTTTCCCCCTCCCTCGGATGATAGGTGTTCTTCAGGACAGTTTTATTTTAAGGAATTCTTAGACCCAAGTAAACACCATCATTAAAAGAACTGGTAACTATTACCAGTTCTTCCTTTGGAGTCCATCTTCAATGGAAAGGAGATGGGAAAACTTTTTTAAAAGAAGAAAGAAACTGAAGTTTTTTAATTGACTAGAGAAATATTCAGAAAACTCCTTATTTTCACCTAGATGTATCACAAAATTGAGAAACAAACATTATCCCTTGACCATGTAGATTTTACACCACATTATGTCAACGGCGTGTACCTTCCACATTCAGTATTCAGAAAGAAGTGATCTGAACTCTGACTATTCTTTATGGATACATTAAGTCAGATATAAGAGTCTGGCTACTTGACAGACTGGCTGGGTGAGTTCTGCTTTTTCTTTTTAATATAAATTTATTATGTTGGTAAATCTAGCTTTTGGCTTTTCACGTTGCTCTCATGATGTAAGAAAATGTACGTTCTCTTTCAGTTTGAATTTTCGTATTTAGTAAAACAGCATGCTAGAAAACAAACTTTAGGAAAGGCATTTTAACTACTTTTTAAATTAGAACCATGATAATAAGTCTTGTCTTACCATAAAGTCAAATGTTGACGATTCTTTACTGCTGTCAGCAGCATCTCTACAAGTAGCATATTTTGGATGGTGTTTGTGTGCTACTTCAAGATAACTAGGAAAAAATAATCATCGTAACACATGTACCTTGTCATGTCAGAATTGGGGGTGTTTAGGTTGCCAGTTATATCAGTGTTGATTCATTTTATTACTTTCCTACAGAGCAAACATGAATGTTGGAGTTGCCCACAGTGAAGTGAATCCAAATACCCGTGTCATGAACAGCCGGGGTATGTGGCTGACATATGCATTGGGAGTTGGCTTGCTTCATATTGTCTTACTCAGCATTCCCTTCTTCAGTGTTCCTGTTGCTTGGACTTTAACAAATATTATACATAATCTGGTAAGAATTTCACATTATACTGAACACTTAAAAGTTTTAGGTTTAGTGGTTGCCAGAAATTAAGGGGCGGAAGGAATGGAGTTATTGCTTAATGGGTACAGAGTTTTTAGTTTTGCAAGATGAAAAGAGTTGTGGATGTCGATGGTAATGGTGATGATTGCACAACAATTTGAATGTTTTTAATACCACTCAATTATACATTTAAAATCGCAGCACTTTGGGAGGCCAGGGCAGGTGGATCACAAGGTCAGGAGTTCAAGACCAGCCTTGCCAACATGGTGAAACCTTATCTCTACAAAAAATACAAAAATTAGCTGGGCGTGGCAGCACATGCCTGTAGTCCCAGCTACTCTGGAGGCTGAGGCAGGAGAATCCCTTGAACCTGGGAGGCAGAGGTTGCAATGAGCCAAGCTCATGTCACTGCACTCCAGCCTGGGTGACAGAGTGAGACTTTGTCTCAAAGGAAAAAAGCGTCTAAGATGGTAAACTTTATGACATGTGTGTTTAAACACAGTTTTTAAAAAAGCTTAAGGTTTTGTGATATATACAACTTAGTTTTTTTAACAGCTTTTTTGGAGATATAATTCACATGCAATAAAATCCACCCATTTAAAGTGTATAGTGTAGTGGTTTTTAGTATATAAGACTTAATTTTGAAGAATTCTAATCTGGGATAGAATTTTCTTTTTTCTTTCACACTTTATTTCAAAACTGGGCCTTTTTCTAAGTAAGACTTTTTTTTCTCATTGTATAAAATCTAGAAAATAGATCATTTTAGTTTTAATCCTTGTTAACTTATCTATCTAAATTGTATAAGTATTCTTTACTGTTTCAGTATTTAAGTGTTGAACTTAATCATATCTTATGTGATTCACGCTCTTATGGTGCCTTAGCTGCTGCTTGTTGAGTATCACTCTCTTGTATTAGTGCTAACAGAGTAGCAAAGTTTTGATTGACTCTACTGACTGTATTATGCAGCCCTGGAAATTGCCTTTTACAAAAACAAAAAATCCTGACAGCGACTTTTCTAGTTTTAATAGCCTATTAAAGTAACATGAAAAGGAGGAAATACAGTTAGTTGAAAATTTTAATTGAATCCAGTTTAGCAGTACATTTGTTGAAAGATATTTTTTAAAATTAACTTAAAGCATTAAGATAGGAAAACAGGAGAAATTGATTTTTTAAAATTAACATTTATTTTGGCCAGGTGCAGTGGCTCACGCCTGTAATCCCAGTGCTTTGGGAGGCTGAGGCGGGCAGATCACTTGAGGTCAGGATTTCGAGACCAGCCTGGGCAACATGGTGAAACCTGACACCCTGTCTCTACAAAAAATACAAAACCTTAGTCAGTATGGTGGCAGCACATCTGTAGTCCCGGCTACTCGGGAGGCTGAGATGGAAGAATCGGGAGGCTGAGGTGGGAGAATCGCTTGAGCCTGGGAGGCGGAGGTCACAGTGAGTCAAGATTGTGCCACTGCACTCCAGCCTGGGTGACAGTGAGACCCTGTCTCAAATAATAACAATAATAATAATATTTATTTTCTATCTTCTGGAGTATATTTGAAGTTGACTGGAGGAGGACAAGAATGATGTGCTGGTAGACATGATAAATACGTGTCCATTTAGTCCATTTTATGTGATAGACTTTGTAAGGGCAAAAGATATTTTCTTTTAAATAGTGACTTCTCTGAAATATTTTACACTAATCATCTCCCTTTTGTTGAAACTTCCTTTGGCTTCCATAGGATCACTTTCACCGGCATGTATTTCTGACCTTCTCTTTCTTCTTATGGAGTCTTCCTTCTCTTTTCCTCTCTTAAATATTTCTATTCCCAAGGTTCTTTTCTTCATCTCTTCTTATGCTATGTATTCTACCTAGGTTACTTCATCTACCCATATTTTCAGTTTCTACCTGTAGAATAAGGATGCTCCTATTTATTTGTATCACCAGATTACCTTGCACCTTAAACCAAACAAGTATAAATGGAACTTATCTTATTCCAGATTAGTCCCTTACCACCCACAATCTGCTCCTCTGACTTCACTACTAATCTTTTCTAAAGGCCAAGCCGGACAGCTGAATGTTAATGGTAAAGCAATTAATACACAGGTTGAGCATCCCTAATCGGAAACCCAAAATAGAAAATGTTCTAAAATTCTAAACTTTTTTAGCACCAACATGGTGCCACAAGTGGAAAATTCCATACCTGACCTCCTGACAGGTTGCAATTAAAATGCAGTCAAAACTTTATTTCATGCACAAAATTATTAAAGATACCATATAAAATTATCTTTAGGCTGTGTGTGTATGATGTATATGAAACATAAATGAATTTCATATTTAGACTTGGGCCCTGTCCCCAAGATATCTCATTATGTATATACTGATATTCCAAAATCCAAAACAATCCAAAATCTGAAACACTTCTGCTCCGGAGCATTTTGGATAAGGAATACTCAACCTGTAACGTATAGTCCAAATAGACTGTTTAGAGAGTAAAATGGAGCTCTGGTAATAACTACTACAAGAGAATAGGTATAATCAGAACCATCCAATGCAAACAAGAATACAAAGTCACCTAAGTCTTAGGATAACTTCTTTTCCTTTATATTCCATATCCATTTTGCTCAGAGCACTGTCTTCTACTGCTTTACTCTCAACTTGATCCCCATACCCTCATTTTTTCCACAAGTAAATTACTCGGATAAATCAAATGGTCTTCTTGATGCTTCTCTACCCTTCTCCATTCCAACTTGGCAGAGTGATGTTTTAAAAATGCGTGCTTGCTCAAGTCATACTCTTAAGTCTTTCAGTGATTATCTATTGCAGTCATGGTAAAATCCAAGTTTCTTGTGTGACATATAAGACCAGTTGATAACAGTGCAGAAACAAGGAGACTTCACCTTATCTCAACCATCTCTAAATACAGGCTATACACTAGCAATAAAATCATCTGCTCTCATTTTATTGCTTTGGCTTAAGCTATTCTACTATATTTTCTTTTCACCTGGACCAAGTACTCTTTTGTTTTTAAGAGACTGGCGTGATCATAGCTCCTCCCACCTTAGCTTCTCAAGAAATTTGAGGACTACAGGCACATGCTGCCACATCCGGCTAATTTGTTTTTATTTTAATAGTGATAGGGTCTCACTATGTTGCCCTGGCTGGTCTTGAACTCCTGGCCTCACACAATCCTTCTGCACCAGCCTCCAAAAGTGCTGGGATTACAGGCATGAGCCACCATGCCCAGCCATTTTGTTTTTTTTACAGAGACAGGGCCTCATTCTGTTACCCAGGCTGGAGTGCAGTGGCATGATCATAGTTCACTGCAGCCTGGAACTCCTGGTCTTAAGTGATCCTCCTGCTTCAGCCTCCCAAGTAGCTAGGACTATAGGTGTGTGCCACCATGCTCATCTGATTGACTGCTTGAGATGGGGATCTTGCTATGTTACCCAATCTTGTCTCAAACTCCTGGCCTCAAGTGATCCTCCTGTCTTAGCCTCCCAAAGCATGAGTGAGCCATGGCACTCAGGGCCTACTTTCATTTTTTTGAGAGGGAGTATCTCTGTGTCATCCAGGCTGGAGTGCAGTGGCACAGTCTTGGCTCACTGCAACCTGCACCTCCCAGGTTCAAGCGATTCTCCTGCCTCAGCCTCCTGAATCGATGGGACTACAGGCATGCACCACTACACCCAGCTAATTTTTGTATTTTTAGTAGAGGTGGGGTTTCACCATGTTGTCTGGGCTGGACTTGAACTCCTGACCTCAGGTGATCCACCTGTCTTGGCCTTCCAAAATGCTGGGATTACAGGTGTGAGCTACGATGCCCAGCCCTCTCTCTAGTATTTTAATACCCCTCCCTGCTTCCTGCTCTCCTACAGCAAAACTGTCCCTCCAGGAATCTACACAACTCCCATGCTGCATCCTTTTATCATGTAGTTGTCACTGTTTTATAATTAGCAGTTTATCTCTTTATGTTTTAATTTTTGTATCTCTAAAAACTTATTTAAATGTTTGCTGAATAAGTTAGTCTTTTTTTTTTTTTTTGAGATGGAGTCTCACTGTCAGCTAGGCTGGAGAGCAGTGGCGTGATCTCAGCTCACTGCAACCTCCGCCTCCTGGGTTCAAGCGATTCTCCTGCCTCAGTCTCCTGAGTAGCGGGGATTACAGGTGTGCACCACCACGCCCGGCTAATTTTTGTATTTTTAATAGAGACGTTGTTTCACCATGTTGGTCAGGCTGGTCTCGAACTCCCAGGTGATCTGCCCACCTTGGCCTCCCAAAGTACTGAGCATGAGCCACCACACCTGGCCAAGTTAGTCTTTTCCATTCTCCAATGGCACATGTATTAAATATATTTTAGAAGCCATCCCTGCACCACCACCACCCCCTAACCTTGTTTCAAATTGGTTGACCATGGACAAATGATTGGTAATTACACTGTATAGAAAGCAAACCTCTGATTTATTTGTTATTAGTTCACCACACTAAAAACTTAGCCATAGGAGTTGCAATTACATGACTCCAAATTTGTTTCCTTTGAAGATAGCCACAATAAACTAATTAAAAATCTGAAATATATATTGAATGCCTTTAAAAATAAGAAAATGGACCCAATTGTTACACCCAGTTAGAAAAATAGTGTATTTGCCTTTCTGAAAGAAACCTACAGTGGTTGTTTTATTAAGTGCTACCTCATCCTTAAAGGTTATGCTTCACAAGATTCTTGGCCCAGCTTTAAAAATGAATGATTCATTTTGATTCAGTAGGTATTAGTAAGGATTAGCCATGAGCTACATACTTTTGTTCCCTAATTCTTTTAATGTAGGAATAATGATCACAAACATTTTATATAAAATAATTTAAAAAATAATACTGGGGCAGAAGATATATGGCCAGATAAAGATTTTATTATTTTCACTGAAAAGATGTATAAAATAAACGGATGTATAAAATAAACTGTTTCAATATTCTAAACACTAGTTAAGTCTATACAGTTTGAAGGAAATAATGAGAGGATGATTATTCTCTTAGATTCTAATATGTATGTGGTCTGGAATAGATGTTCTTAACTTTTGGGGTCCTATACCCCTGAGAATTTGAAAACATACTTTCTGTTTTATAATTCACTTTAAAGCCCATATGAAAATGGTTTTGTAGTGCTTACAGAATAAATACTCCTTGGCATAATGTCATCTTCCAGTATTTCTAATGTTGGAAGTGTCCAGTGTCTAATGTCTTGCAGGGTCCGGTGCTTACTCCTAGTGTATTCAGGCTAATGGGAAAACAAACATCATTCCAACAACTCTAACACGATATAGTGTACTGTAATCGTATTTTCAATAAAAGTGTATACAACTACATAAACAGGAGATTAATTATTACTAATGAGGTAGGTTTTTCTAAGGAATTGTTATTTGAGCTAAACCTTTAAGAATGAGGTAATTAATGAGGTAGCATCAAGACTTTT
Organism: Rhinopithecus bieti; assembly: GCF_001698545.2. Classification (NCBI taxonomy): domain Eukaryota; kingdom Metazoa; phylum Chordata; class Mammalia; order Primates; family Cercopithecidae; genus Rhinopithecus; species Rhinopithecus bieti. The sequence continues at coordinate 2,346,534 of NW_016804135.1, read as the reverse complement.
GCCACAGCAACAACGAACCTTTCCCTCCCCTGCCATTTGCTGAGTATTCTGATTGTACCTTTGATAGCAATTTCTGCCCTACTTTCTAGCTGTTTATGCATATCTTTTTTTCCTTACCATCTCTTAGAGGATTAAATTTCTCCAAGGCTTGGGTACATCTCATTCAATTTCATATGTGCGTATATGTCCTGAATCTTGTACATATAAGCCACTTATTAAATATTTGGTGGGTTAAATCTAATTGAACATGAGTCCTTTCCTCCATAGCTTACGTGTTATTGCAGCTAAATGACTTCTGAATTGCCTAATGGAAAAACTAGGAAGTAGACTAAGCCTTGAAAGGAAGGGCTTGGTTAACTTGGTATCATATAAAATTTCAAATCCATAATTTTTCTACATAATCATTAAAAGTTGAGGTAAGAAAAATGACATCACATTGTGGCGTCTAGAAGGAAACATTTTGTGTCATGATAATATTTAGGCATTATCCTTTACAGTGTCTCAAGCAGTGATCCTGAATGAAACACTGCCTATCAGTCTAAATGGGTATCATAATCTCAAGGAAACCAGATCTACTCTCTATTGGTTTTACTCTATCCTAACTATTAATAAAACTGTTATATGTTTCATATGATCTGACAGATCTGACAGAATGGCTTTTAGTAATGTTATTTGCTTTGAGTTTTAAAAACTGACTTCAGAAGAAACACTATTGAGGCACAATGGCGATTTGAAAAGGGAATTGAGTGGAACATTATACCTATTATATCAAACTATTTTTGTTGCTTTGGAAGAGAACTATTAAAAAAGCAGTCGTCATATTAAATATCTCAAAACTATTTTCCCGATAGATTTTAATCATTTTATTGTTTTCTACCAGTTTGTATGTCTTCATCATTTTTTAAGTATCATCAAATTCACTAATATACCCTGAAGAAAAACCTCCTGTACATTGGGGAAGAAGTAATCCTATTTCCTAATAGGAAAAGTGTAGGAAAATCTGAACGTAAAGATACAAAGCTACACTGATACTTATTTTCAATTTAATGAAAAGAAATGCAAACAGGTTACTTTCAGTTGACCTTTTACGAATTCTCATTTAATAATATTTATATACCCCAGAAAGTTCTATTTTATTATAATGAAACTGGCCACAGCCTTTCACTGTTATATCAAAGCACAAAATGAACTCAGTTAAATCTCACACTCTCTCACAAACAGCTTGGAACCTTGTTAATGCTACTGACAAAGACTAATTTTGTATTTAATATTGATCATTTCTGCCCCCTTGCTTGTTTTCCAGGGGATGTATGTATTTTTGCATGCAGTGAAAGGAACACCTTTCGAAACTCCTGACCAGGGTAAAGCAAGGCTCCTAACTCATTGGGAACAACTGGACTATGGAGTACAGTTTACATCTTCACGGAAGTTTTTCACAATTTCTCCAATAATTCTGTAAGTGGCAGAAATGTTTAGGTATGAGGAGGATTGGATAAGAGGAAAATATCCTTTCATCAGATTGAACTGGAATTAGAAACAGCATTTTGTTGAAAACTTCTATCAATAAGTGGCACCTCGGATAGAATATAAATTATAGACAATTTTTAACCAGTTGATAATAAATTAGTTTTCACTTCAGTCAGTACATATGAAGACAATATTACATGCTAATCAGTGCACCTAGACATGTAGGATATACAGGTCAAATGTATTCCAGCTCCCGTTCTTAGGTTTTATATAAGGACACAAAATACATAATCATATTCTATATTGCACTGTCAGATTAATCTCCCTAAGCAATGATTTAGACAATCAGAAGAATTTCACTGGCCACCTAACCTATTAAGATATTCAGACTCCTTGGGAAAGAGTATGGTTTCGAAAAAAAGAGGTCAGGGTTTCATTACAGGACAGACCTAGGTGGGGTCCTATATATATCACTCAGCCAGCTTGGTTTGCTCATATATAAAATTCTAGCTAGTGATACCTAATTCAATGCTAATGCTGTAAGAAATAAATGAGATAATATCTACCTGGATAGCATGTAACCTGTATCTGGTATCTAATTTCTTTCTCTTATCTGATGTTCTGCACCTTCCAGAAAATAGTTCTTACCGCATTTTCCCCTGATGTAAATATTTTATCCCCACCCAACTCCTACCTGGCCTTCTAAGCAGCATTTCTTGAATATTTCATGTGTAGTCCTATTTCTGTCTTTGTTCAAATCATATCTCCTACCTGAAATGCCGCTTCCTTTTTTCCCCAGCTTTATTGAGGTATAATTGACAAATAAAAAAATGTGTATATGTTTTATTTTGTCTCTCCAAAGAATTTACCAGTGCATGGATTGCTTTGAATCCCACAGTAAGTACAGTGGCCTACACATAATAGAGGTATTGCTCATATATCTTAATATTCTGCACCATCTAGCTTAAACATAATAATGTCCATGATAGTGTCAGCACAGCCTGGCGTAGCACAGAAGACTTCTCGGAGGTGGATGTTGGAAATCCTTATGCTAGAACTTAAGAGAGAATAGGTTTTAGATATTTAAGTAAGGGAAGGCATTTTTCAAGTGAAAGGAATAAACTGATCATAAAATAATGGGGTCCTTTTTCCTTAATTTATAGCCCTTTGAGGAAATTTTGAACTGGTTTAGTCCCATATAAAATTAACCTCAAAGAAAAGTGTCAGTGAGGTCTAATAAAAATAAACGTAAGCTACGTGGGAAGCTGAGGCAGGAGATGGTTTGAGACTAGCAGTTGGAGGCTGCAGTGAGCTCTAGTCATATGCTGTACTCCAGTTTGGGCAACAGAGTAAGACCCGATTTATTAAATAAATAAGTGAATGAATGCATGCATGCCTGTAATAACAAAAATATTGGTTATTCAGATGGCCCTGAATTTGGATTTTGGCTCAACCCCTTTGAAGCTCTGTGACTTTTGGCCATTTTCTTCAAAGGCTCGGTTTTCTCATCTGTAAAACATTGAAGATTGCATCATAATACATGTAAAACGCCTGACATATTCTGAAGTTTTAATCACAGCTGTCACACAAAAGGTTAACTGAGATGTACCTGTGTACAGTGTCCATATTTCTCAAAATATATTTTTGACCAACAGGTATGATTTCAAATATTCTGATTAAATTGCTTACTTAACTGAAGAAATAGCATTAAAGCCATCTATATAGCATTAAGACTTTTCAAAGTGCTTTCACATTTTCTTACTTAACTATTTGTCAGGTAGGTGTGACATGGAATGTTATTCCAGATTTTTTTTTTTTGAGACAGAGTCTCGCTCTGTTGCCCAGGCCAGAGTGCAGTGGCGTGACCTCGGCTCACTGCAACCTCCACCTCCCAGGTTCAAGCGATTCTCCTGCCTCAGCCTCCCCAGTAGCTGGGACTACAGGTGTGCGCCACCATGCCCAGCTACTTTTTGTATTTTTAGTAGAGATAGGGTTTCACCATGTTGACCAGGCTGGTCTTGAACTCCTCACCTTAGGTGATCCGCCTGCCTCGGCCTCCCAAAGTGCTGGGATTACGGGCATGAGCCACCATATTCCAGATGTTTAGGTAAAGAAACAGACTCAAATGCATTACCTTGTTGAAGATCTTGCACCTAGTTGGAGTTAAGAGCTCAGGTTTAAACCCTAAACTACTATCTTGTAATACAGGTCTCTTTCCAATATAGCTGTTGGCAAATAAATGTTACCACACTGATTCCCACCTGGGTTTTGCATACCATCAGAGGGTTGTGTAAGTTTTTGAAAGAGGCAAGTAATTTTCATATAATCTACACACAAAATTCGTTTAAAACACAAAAAGGGGACATATGCTAGGTTATAGTCAAAAGAACCCATTATAAGATTTATTATTTCTAACCTATCCCAGATTGTAGATTAAACCTGTAATGATGGTGGGAAATGAAATGAGTTTGCTAAATGCAAGTGATGTCCTATTTTGTTCAGTAAAGGAAGTATAAATTTAGTCTTCAAGTATATGAAAGCAGGAAGAAAGAATTTCAGAATTGAGGAATATGGTTTATACTCGAGAAATAATTTTCTGACTGTAGTTTGCAAAATAGGTGGAAGATTGTAGGATTTCTCAGTCTAGATGGTTCTAAAAATGTATAAAATTCTCTGACTGTGATTTTTTGTCATACTTGGAAGTAGCTTCTCTCTTCTAGCCATATTACACAAGATACTTATTTTCCCTTATGAGAAACTAATGTCAGTAAAGACTATTAGAATACTTTCCTTGTGTACTGCAAAAATAGACAAACACCTAAATAGAAACTAACTTCTTAGTTATGAACAAATAAGACATGATGTTTTATTCTTTACATCTTATCTGTGTTATTCCATTAGTAATCAGATGATGTGCCTGCACCTTGATATACCCGTAGGTAAAACTAAACATTCTGGACTTTGTGATTTATGGTTTTAAAGGTGCTTTAGGCTTGGGGCTTGTTAAAACAAATTCTCAGTTGGATATCCAAAAACATACATGCATTTGATTATTAAAAAGCAGCTGGAATGGTACAACAGGAATGGTACAACAGTGTCTTTCAAGTTACCAGTTAAACTGGTTACAGAGCTGCTCAATCAACTACAGTATGAAAATGAGAACATCAAAAGGGCAACCAAATATTTATTTCCTTCAAAGATAGGAATTGTACTAATGCACTAAAACCCCATTTTTTCGGAGCTCTGCAGTAGAGGTTTTTAACCTGTGAGTCATAAAACTTTTTGAGAATAAGATGAATGCTTTGAATCCGGATCTTTCTCAGAAACATACATGGAAATACAGAACCATACCTGTAATTACAGAGGGCGTATGAACCCTAGTTTGAAAGCCTTGCTTTAAAGGATGCAATGTGTTCTATTAAATGTATTTAATACAATTACAGAAATGGAAAATGTGGACCTCCATTAAACAAATTTTTTAGTTCCTAATGAGATAAAACGTGGGGCCAAACTAAAATGGTTCCTCTTATTTTAGTGCTCAGAAATAGTTTTATTTTTAGGTATTTATGCTTTAGTGGCCTTTTTTTTCTACCTTTAAAATTGTTTAAGTTCTAAGTAATTTTATTTTTGGATGTTATATATATTCTTAACTTTTATCTCTACAGATATTTTCTGGCAAGTTTCTATACGAAGTATGATCCAACTCACTTCATCCTAAACACAGCTTCTCTCCTGAGTGTGCTAATTCCCAAAATGCCACAGCTACATGGTGTTCGGATCTTTGGAATTAATAAGTATTGAAATGTTTTGAAACTGAACAAAAATTTTTACAGCTGCTGAATTTCTTATAAGAAAGGAGTGGTTAGTAAACTGCACTGTTTCTGTGATAATGTGAAATAAGAAGTATTTACATTGGAGGGCCAATGGCTGGTCCTTCAAGTGCTGTTTTGAAGTGCAGATTTCCATTAAATGATGCCGCTGTTTAATACATCTGGTATATTTCTGAAGAGGGGCTTTATAAGCAGGCTGGGCAGGCCCAGCTTGTAAGTTCAAGGGCATCACAGTGAGGGTGTAGTAGATAAATTCAAAGAAATAAGAGATTTGTAAAAAACTAGGACCAGCTTAACTTATAATGAATGGGCATTGTGTTAAGAAAAGAACACTTCCAATCATTCAGCCATGGTTAGTTAAAGCAGACTTACATGTAAACCGGAATCATCTCTACAAGTTTATTAAAGATTATTTTTATTACCATACATATTTCTCTTGTTTTATGTAAGAGGATGTATATCCTCTTGTTTTATACAAACCATTTCTCACTTATGAGGGTACGTTTTTGGTTTTGCTGGCTCAATATTGTGTATTGGTCAGTGAGGCCATTTTTACATTTATTACATTACAGAGTTCATGGAGGTTCACCTTTGTGACTGGTGATAGAAAATAGCCAAGTATCTTACAAGCAGCCTCTGAGTCAGTGTTCTAATTTTGGAACAAAGCGGGTTTTACTGCTTTTCCAACACAAGGCTGCTAAACCAATTAAGAAAATAATTTATTTCTTTCAAGCAACTAAAAAGTAATGGTAATTTAAAGGTGTCTGCTTATTTGGTTGAACAATTTAATTGGCAAAGTTTGTCATCATTTGAAAAAGGAAATACAAAAGGAACAACCATATAGCCAACCTGTGGCAGAAATGATGTCTCTAGCAATATTACCAAAGTAAGTAATGGAGTCTTTTTTGGCAGGTCTGCAGTAAAAGATAACATTTTCTTTTCTTAGTCCTCCTGCTCTCAACCCCCATATTTTGCCCATGAATATTTTGCCTTTGAATACGTGGGTTTTAGTATATATAGCCCAAAATGGTAACTGTCTCCAGAACAGCAACCACATTGAATTCTTGTGACTTAGGAAAGCTTCCTATAGTTGCGGACATTAATTGCAAGAAATAACTATATACTGCTTTGAGAAGTAAACGTAAACATGTCAAAAAAAACAAAGTTCAGATATGGGACAAAATTTAAAAATTCAGTAACATTTATAAACATAATTGAATGAAAAGAGTTGTAGACCAACTTAAACATCAATTCGTGTCAGTAAACTGACTTTTGGGGGTAATGATCATTGTTTTGTATTTCAAAAGTATTGAGTTTAGAAATCAGTTGTATGATACTACCTTTGTATGTCTGTCTTTTCCCATGTATTTTTAAATAACTGGTGATCCATAATTTAATAAAATTTTTCCTTGGTGTAAGATTATTTCAAAAGCTCTCCAAATTTAGTCATCAAAATTAAAGTGACATATTTCAAGTTTATTTTAAGCAACTGAATTTGTAAAATTAAAGTAACAAAAAACATTCATTTTTCTTTATTTTAAAGTTCATCTCAAAAGGCTTACTTTTTTAAACATACTTCAGAGACAGAAGTCTCCCTCTAATACATGCTTTCTTCACTGCTTTCTCCTGTCAATGCTTTAAAAATATTTACTCAGCAGATATTTGAAGGGCCCACTCTGTTACAAGAATTATGTTAGGTACTGAGGATAGTCTGTAAACAAGACAAACCAACTCCCTTCCCTTTGATGGCTACAGTCCAGTTTCAAACAAAATCTATAATGACTATTACTTGGAACAAAATAAATTGCCATGCCATAAATGCTCCTCACTTCAAGTCAGGAGACATAATGGCAGTTTCTAAGGAGTCATGAGCTCAGAAATGCCACTGATTTTAGCATTCATTGGTGGATCTTTCTTGCAGCAATTATTACTGTGGAGTTCTAGTGATGATTTTCTGTTTCCCTTATTCCTTCTATAATTACTTATTGGAATCTTTTATAAGGAAGATTTGTCTCTTCTCCCTCATTTACTTATTTATTAAATCACTTATACTCTGGACTCATGGATATTTCATTCTTTGGGTTATAATCCATTATCATGATTTGTTGCTCAAATTTTCCTCCAGCTTTGACCATTAGGAGCTCTTACAACTTGACTGCTGTGTCCCTTTGACTTGACCCCATCCTTTTTCTAGGTTTATGGTATTACTGTCTATTGAATTATAAAGATCCTAAGGGACATAATATCTCCTTGACTAATACCTATGTGAATTAGCTTATAGAGCTATATGAGGCTAAGTTAGAGAAGCCCTTAGACACCATGTAATTCAACCCCCTGCCTTAACTTTTTTTTTTTTTTTGAGATGGCTGGAGCCGGGTTTTTTTGGTCTCCCAGGCTGGAGCACAGTGATGTGATCCCAGCTCACTGCAACCTCTGCCTCCCGTGTTAAAGCAATTCTCCTGCCTCAGCCTCCTGAGTAGCTGGGATAATGGGTGTGTGCCACCACACCCAGCTAATTTTGTATTTTTAGTAGAGATGGGATTTCACCATGTTGGTCAGGCTGGTCTCAACCTCCTGACCTCAAGTGATCTGCCCGCTGGGCCCCCTACCTTAGCTTGAATCTTCATTAATTACCACCCTTCTGTTTAGTTCTGTTTTAATAATAATATTAATAGAAGAGGACTTATAAGAAGTATATTCTAGTTTTGTAATGGAATTTACAATTTGTTGTATATTGAGTCAAAAATCTAATCTTTATATAACTCTTCAACTATTTAAAGATAACTTTTAAATTTGTGTCAGCAGCATGGAATAAATATTACTAGAGCCTTCATCATTTTCGATATGATATGGTTTCAGATTTCTCCCACTATCCTAGTAATTCTGCTCTAAGTTCCAGTTTATTCCTTATTATATAGCACAAGAGTTAAATACAAGAGGTGATCAGATATGCTGTGAAAGAGTACCACTTGCCCTGTTCTGGATGCTTTTTTTTTAACGCTGCCTAATACCACTTTAGTTTTTTATTTTGACAACTACATATCACTGATTCACTATGTCACTAAAATCTTAAATCTTCAATATATAGTGCTGTTAAATTATGGTTACCCTTCACATATTAAATTGATTTATTAAACCAAACTCTTAAGACATTTTTCCTATAGAACTCTATCTTGTTAGATTTTAGTTTATTGATTCATCTTGTCTAGCTAAAGCTTAATCTTGATTTTCATGCAGTATATTTCTCCTGTGTCTTCTATATTATATATGTCATCAATAAGTATCACCCAAAAATAACCTTATGCTAGTCATGAAGAACACAAATGGAGCAACCCAGTGTCAACCAGTGCAATTTAATAGTCTTTCTAACAGGATAGAAAGAAAAGAGTAATTCCCAAAACAGTAACATGGATAGTACATGTCAATGTGAGAAATGTGAACAAGTTCAGTACTAAAAAGACATGTCTAGGTAAAATACCCTAAAAGGAGGTTTGGAGTAGTGCAAGGCAGGGGAGGGGAAGGTAAGTAGAATAGCAGAGATAAACTCTCTATTGTGTCAGAAAGAAAATAATGAGATGTATCACATTTTACTCCCTAATCTCAGTTCCAGGTAAAAATGATCCAGTGATTTAGCAAGTAGTTTGTTATGTTGGGTTTAAAATTTTTCATATAGCTACAAATGAATGCAAGAGAATTATAAACATCAAAGTCAGAATCCTGAATGTATCAAGTATATAGGACACAGGGCTTCAACTGTATTGGATGATTTTATCTCAAGTTGAATGTTGGCCTCACAGAAGTTGTTTATAGTATTTCCTTTTTTCAAAACCTGAAACATTTCATAATTAGAAAACAGTAAAAAAAAAAAAATTGGGTTTTCAGTGTAGTACTGTAATTTATTTCATTTCTTGACTAATGATTCAAGCCCTTGATAAATAATGGTTATGGAATGACATGTGTAGCTCTCAAGTTCTAACTAATATTAAGTTTAGCAGATAAAGCAGTTTATCACTGTGTCCGTTCACTCGTACTGCATAAGTATGTGCTGATAAAATAATCTTAAATACAAGGATTTTAGTAAAGAAATAAGCTACTTCATTAACATTGTAAAATAAATAGTTTTAAGATATAAAATATGAAAGGAATTTACAGTGTATAGATTTTCTGACTTTCCAATTATGCAATTATAAATTTTTATTGATAATCTTATTTTGAAAACCCCCGAGTTTTCAAATATTCTGCATTTATGTTGACTATTTCACCAAGATGATAAAACATGCAGTATTTTCCTCATTTTATAATTTTTATAGTGAGAACAGAGAAGCCAGATGATTTATTAGTTATTGCTGGTAAAAATACAGAGATCCTTTGAAACATTTGTCTCTCCTAGAATTCTCATCAAACCATATGCTTCTAACACATTACTTAACAGTCATGGGGAGTATGTGGGAACGACAAGAGACTCACCCTCTCCCTTCCCTGCCAAAACCACACATAGACCCACACACTTGAAAAATAAGGAAATAAGATCATCTAGTATGGAGATTCCTCAAAAATTAAAATTATATCCAGCAGTTCCACTCCTGGGTATATACCAGAAGTGAAAGCAGGAACTTGGACAGATATTTGTACATTTTTGTTCACAGCAGCATTATTCACAATAGCCAGAAGATGGAAGCAATCCAAGTGTCCATCAAGGGATGAATGGTTAAAAGAAATGTGACATATACACACAATGGAATATTATCCAGCCTTAAAAAGGAAGAAAATTCTGATACATATTACATCCTGGATGAATCTTGAAGACATTATGACGTGAAATAAATCACAAAATGACACATACTGTGTAATCTCACTTTTATGAATTCCTAGAGTAATCAAATTCAAAGACAAAGTGGAATGGTGGTTGCTAAGGGTTGGAAGGCAGAAGGAATGGGAGCTTATTGGTTTTTTTGGTTTTCTTTTTTGCTTTTTGTTTTTTTTTTGAGATGGAGTCTCCCTCTGTTGCCCAGGCTGGAGTGCAGTGGCACAATCCCGGCTCACTGCAACCTCTGCTTCCCGGGTTCAAGTCAATCTCATGCCTCAGCCTCCCACGTAGCTGGGATTACAGGCATTCATCACCACACCCAGGTAATTTTTGTATTTTTAGTAGAGACGGCCATCATGTTAGCCAGGCTGGTCTCGAACTCCTGACCCCAGGTAATCCGCCCACCTCAGCCTCCCAAAGTGCTGGGGTTACAGGAGCAAGCCACTGTGCCCAGCTGGGAGCTTACTGTTTAATGGGTACAGAATTTCAGTTTGGGAAGAGGAAAAGGTTCTGGAGCTAGATGGTAGTCATGGTTGCATAGCAATGTGAATGTACTTAGTTCCTTTGAACTTAAACATGGTTAAAATGGTAAATTTTGTTATGTAAATTCTACCGCAATAAAGTTCAGAAAAGTTAATTTGTAAAATAAGCATAATGGCTCAGCAAACAAAACCCAAAATATCTTCCAAAGACCTGATAGTATTATCACTAATGAAAGAATGTTCCACATCAAGAGATACTGGTCAGCAAAGAAAATTTAACAGGAGAAAGGATGGGCTGGCGCAGCGCAGTGGCTCATGCCTGTAATCCTGGCACTTTGGGAGGCCGAGGCGGGTGGATCACGAGGTCAAGAGATGGAGACCATCCTGGCCAACATGATAAAACCCCATCTCTACTAAAAATACAAAAATTAGCTGGGCATGGTGGCGTGCGCCTGTAGTCTCAGCTACTCGGGAGGCTGAGGTAGAAGAATCGCTTGAACCCGGGAGGCAGAGGTTGCAGTGAGCCGAGATCACGCTAGTGCAATCCAGCCTGGCAACAGAGCAAGACCTCGTCTCAAAAAAAAGAAAGGAGAAAGGAAAATGGCAATGTATTTTTAGCACTAGCCAACTCAAAGAATGTAAGACACATATGTGACTCAAGTGGAAAGGGCTGCATCAGGCTTGAAATATTAGCCATTAAAAGCACCAAACTCATGTCTATTAATAGTTTCCATTCCATATTTACCAAGCAATCTTCTGATTATAATTTGGATTTAGCCTTCATTGTAATTTGGTCAATAGAAGGAAGATAATGACCGGCAAACTCAACTATCCTCGCTCCCCCATAATTGCATTTCTCATAAACAAATACATTAGTATTAATGGCTTTTACACACCATTTTATTAGCAATTTGTGGTGGGTAACTCAGTACTCCCGAGTCCAGTCACTTCCAGACCTGATAAACCAATTTTAAGCCTATAAAATAATCAGATATTGAAACTCAAGTAATCACACTATGGGCCTGCCAGGCTGTGTATACATATCTGTGGCAAGCCAACGTGGCTTTCCCCAAGTAATACGCCTCTCTGAATGCACTTTCCATTCACATTTCCATAATTCTGTATTGCATTTTGTCTTCTGCCTATAGACTCAGATCCTTGAGAACAGAGAATGGACCTTATCTGTATCCTTAATAACTAATAAAGTTCCTAGCACAAAGGAAATAACCCAATAAATATGTAATAAATGAAAATAAAACCTAACCTAGTAGAACATAATTAGGAAATAAATATTGAAAATTAAGATTTGGGCCAGGCGCAGTGGCTCACGCCTGTAATTCCAGCACTTTGGGAAGCCGAGGCAGCTGGATCACAAGGTCAGGAGTTCAAAACCAGCCTAGCCAACATAGTGAAATGTCATCCCTACTAATAATACAAAAATTAGCTGGGCATGGTGGGGGGCACCTGTAGTCCTAGCTACTCGGAAGGCTGAGGCAGGAGAATCGCTTGAACCCAAGAGGTGGAGGTGGCAGTGAGCCGAGATGGCACCACTGCACTCCAGCCTGGCGACATAGTGAGACTCCATCTAAAAAAAAAAGAAAAATAAGATTCTTCTATGTATTAATATATAATATGTATTAATAATACAATTTTCCTCTGAAGGCTACAAATGGAAAGTTAGACACGCAGTATCTGAGACAAAATAAGTATATCTAGATTCAGCTGGAACTCTTGATTTATGTTGAGCTTACATAGGCCGTATTTGTTGAGAATGCCCATGAGTGGCAGCATTCTAGCTGTATCTGCATAAAAGTAGACAGGACTCAGCATACATGCCGTTCCCCCAATAACCCTCTCCTATGTTACAATAAGAACACAGAAAATGTACACCTTTGCTAAATACATGTGACTTGTGTAAGTGTCACTTCACATATATTCGGTCAAGGGAAAGATAAAATTCCTTACTAATGTGCCCTAGAGTTCTCCTGTTTCACATAATACAGCATTTGTACTCAACACTGGCCAAGAGTGCCTAGATGAGGAATCTACCAGTGATAGCACACACAGGATCTTGCTTGTCTTGACAGTACAGAAGAGCATTGGGATACACCTGCTGAACATAATTGGAATTGTAAGAAAAATAATACCTGATGTGAAAGGTTTTATGTTCAAACTGGATTCCAGTGTATAACAGAAATAACCTCTGACCCCTCTAACAGTATGACTAATTTTTCTTAACCTTTAGGTTTTAATTTTTCTTTTTTTCCTTTTTTAGGCCAACAGTGCACCCTAGAGAAAATGTGAGTTATTTTCTCTTCTAGCAGTTAAGAAAACAGACTCCAGTGCCAGATGGCCTGACTTCTAATCCTAGCTTTGCTTTTCCTAGTTGTGTGACCTCCAAAGCACCCAAACTCTGTGGCCCAGTTGCCTGTAAAATGAGGACAGAAACTACTTCATGGGATTGTGAAAGAAATTAATCTACAACAGGTGCCTGGTACATAGTGCCACTTTATCATTATTGTTATTGTTATACATAAACGAAATTTTTGAAAAACACAAATTCCAACTAAAAAACCTCAACCATATTCTGGTAATTATTTACTTATTTATCTGTATCTACCTCTAGACTGTACTCTGGCTTCCCAACATGTTGTTATGGGATTTACTCATCTTTTATACCCAGAGCTTCACAACGTGCAAAGTGCAGGTATATATGCCAGCCCTGTACAACAGTGGATTCTAAGGTCCTTGCTTACTAAAATCTTAAACACCAGCGTGGCAGAAGACTGACTCTTGAAATAAATCTGTTCAAACAGTGTTCAAAACAAAGTTCACAAACCAATAAAAGAAAAAAAAGAAAAAGCAGGTGCAAGACTCCGAAAACATACCATGCTGAATTTCGTGTACATAGTAAGCAAGGACAATAAAATGCATTATGAGAATAGGATTTTTTAAGGCAACTGAATATTTACCACAGCCATTTTTTTTTTGAGACAGAGTCTCACTCTGTAGATCAGGCTAGAGTGCAGTGGCGCGATCTTGGCTTACTGCTACCTCCGCCTCCCGGGTCCCAGTTCAAGCAGTTCTCCTGCCTCAGTCTCCCGAGTTTTGTTTTGTTTGTTTTTTAATTGTAAAAATAAGCCAGTCCCTTTCTTCCTAGTGAAGTGGGAGAAACGGTTTACACTGTCCGACCAGAAACACTTCCGTTCTCTGGGAATCCGGCTAGGGGGCGCCGCTAGATTCCATCCTGTTTCTCCGATGAAAGTATCAGGTACCTCACCCCTCCCTTTAGATTTGGTGATAATTCCCATAAAATAGAATGACGAATAATCTACCCCATCCTTTTCTCACAGTAGCAACCAAATTCCAGCCAAGGGCAAAAAAAAAAATTACTTTTAATGTAGCTTAGTGTTTGGAACTTGATGTTGTGTAGTCAGACAAACCTGTATTCGGTCTCCGCTGGATCAGTCACTAGCTGTGTAATTTTACAGAACTCTCATCACCTGCAAATCTGGGGAAAATGCAGGCGCGCACAGAGAGCGTTTCGGGCAAAGACGGCCTTTAAGCTTTTCCTCACTAAGCGTGCGGCTCTCTAGTGAAACAGCAGCTAGCTCTGGAAAGGACCTTGCACGGTGTCGATGACATCACTTCCGGGCGCCAGGTTCGGGTTTTCTCCCGCAGCAGTAAGAGCAGTCGACAGTCTTTACTAGGGAAAGGAGAAAAGTGCTGGCTACTACCGCCCAAGAGGAAGGTGGGTGAAATTGCTCACTCTTCACCCCACTGACGCTTTTGCGCACCTGGAAAAGCGGTTCCAGTTTGCGCCCTTCGCCGCCTTAGAGCCTACCGGAGACCAGCGCTACCCAAGTCACGTGGGTTCACACTGCAGCTTTCTTGGCCCGAAAGGGTAGTGCTTCGCATAATCCTCCCTGTCCAGATTTTGTTAATGCAAATCTAATTCCCCTACGTTGTGTCTGTCTGGGCTGCACTTCCCGCAACTGCGCTCTGCAAATAGGTCGCTCATCTCTAATCCCTGGGATGCCCTGTGTCCCTTTAGTGTGGTGGAGAATGAACCTGCTTTAACACCCAGAAAGTTTTATAACGGATGATATGGGGCATGAAATTAGGTACTTCGCAGTGTGAAAATACTAGTGTGCTTTAGTGATGGGCTGCTATTATATTGGGGAAAAGGATTTGGGAAGATCCTTGTTATGACAAAACCTATAGCAAAAGTGGAGATTTAATTCCAAAGATTGTAATTAAGGATAAAATAGGTGTTAGGTTGCAGTTGGGGTGTGTGTGTGTATGTTAACTCTTGTTTTGAACCAAATGATCCAGTTTTATTTTGAAAGGTGTTTTAGGAAATAGAATACATTAACAGTATTTTATCTGTTCCATCTGCCTTTGTTGTTTGATTCTTGTTAGAAAATCCATATTTTGTCTTAATTTTAGCTGTCAGAAAATAAATAGCACTTTTCAGAGGACTCTGTCAATTATTGTACTGTATATTAGCTGTCTTAATAATAAGTCTTTTGGTAGGAACAGCATGCAAGTAATAATAATACTAAAAAATTTTATATCTGACCTGTTTTCCCCTTGGAGAATATTATATTCATTCATAATATTATTTATATTCACATGTTGCTATAGCCTTTACAAAATTTTGGTGAGTTTTACAAACTGTCCTGTAATTCTATAAAACTATATATTGAAAATAAGCTGGCTAATGTCAGATGCAAATAATAAGTTGTTTCTGTAATTCTGTTTCAGGAATTATCTATAGAGTAAGTATGCTAATCTTGAATAAGACAGCAGGAGTTTTTTTAAAACCATCAAAAGGAAAGTTTATGAATTTTAAGAAGTTTTAATTTTCATCCTGGAACACTATTTCTTCACAAAATAGTATTGGGAATTGAAACCAGTTGTGATGATACAGCAGCTGCTGTGGTGGATGAAACTGGAAATGTGTTGGGAGAAGCAATACATTCCCAAACTGAAGTTCATTTAAAGTAAGTAGACATTATCTTAGTTATTTCCACTTTTTTGGAAAAGTAAAATCATTCTTTTGTATTTGTCATATATAAAAGTTTTCAGGAGCTACTGTCTTATTCCTTTTGCAAACACTTTTAATAACTGCTATTTAAAAAACCTCAAACACCTCATCTTGGCTTTTAAGGGTCTTCACAATAAGGTCCCAACCTTAACTAATTCTGTTGCCAAAAGATACTAAGCTCATTCCCAGCTTCAGTATTTATCGATGATTTTCCTTCAGTAATGCATTCCTTCTTTTCTCCACTTCTATGTTTCATGGTCTCAGCTGAAGTCGTAGGAAAACTGTGTTAGTCATTGAAAAAAAAAAAAATCCTGTTCATATTTATACATATAAGTTGTGTTAGTACTTAAATAAATAATAATACACTGTTGTATTAAAGCATAGAATGGTGCAAGGATTGTAAACTGAGATGTTTGTAGAGGACCACTAGGCAGGTTACCTCAATAAATGGACAAGATAAAAGTGGAAAATGTCTGGAGGAAGTCACCACTCAGCTCTAGCCAGTTGTCATGCGGGAATGCAGGACCTGTGTTATTAGATTATTATAATTTTCAAGAGAAAATGGAAATCCAGATTTTGTGTGTGTGTGTAAGACAGAGTATCACTCTGTCACCAGGCTGGAGTGCAGTGGCATGATCTCAGCTCACTGCAACCTCCGGCTCCCGCATTCAAGCGATTCCCGTCTCAGCCTGCCAAGTAGCTGGGACTACCTGTGCGCATCACCACGCCCAGCTAATTTTTTGTATTTTAGTAGAGACAGGGTTTCACCATCTTGGCCATGATGGTCTCAATCTCCTGACCTCATGATCCACCTGCCTCGGCCTCTCAAAGTGCGGGGATTACAGGCGTGAGCCACCGTGCCTGGCCGGAAATCCAGATTTTTAATGTTGTATTTCCAGATTTTTAAAATTAGTAGCTAATTTAAAATATATTAAAATACTCTACAGATGAGTATGCCTTTAAGCTATCAATTGACAACATCTGAATAGTGAAAAAGCCTGGTATTTTGGAATCACAGTCCTGTATTTGAATCCTGAATTAAGCACTTGGTATTGGCTCTGTAACTGTAGGCAAGTTCCATATCTTCTCTGATTCTGTTTTCACATTAGTAAAATAGGAAAATTGGCTAGGCGCAGTGGCTAACGCCTGTAATCCCAGCACTTTGGGAGGCCAAGGCGGGCGATCACGAGGTCAGGAGATCGAGACCATTCTGGCTAACATGGTGAAACCTCGTCTCTACTAAAAATACAAAAAAAAAAAATTAGCCAGGCCTGGTGGTTGGCGCCTGTAGTCCCAGCTACTCGGGAGGCTGAGGCAGGAGAATGGCGTGAACCCGGGAGGCGGAGCTTGCAGTGAGCCGAGATCACACCACTGGACTTCAGCCTGGGTGAGAGAGGGAAACGCCATCTCAAAAAATAATAATAAGTAAATAAAATAACATCTGCCTCATAGAATTATGGGAGGGTGGCGTTAGAAATAATATATGTAAAGAGGCAGATTAAGCCTCAAACAATAACTCTGTGAAAGGCACTGTGTTGGATATTAGTAAGGCACTGTGAAATACTGCAAAGTCCTTGTTTTCAGGAAGCTTAACTCGATTATGGAGACATGATGTCTAGACCTACAAGGAGAATTAATAGTGCAAGGCAGCATAAAGTAAAACAAGTGGTGCAGACAGTAACTATTATTACCGTGCCTTCACAGGCCTTTCAGTTTTTCCTGAGTGCACTGAACTTTTGAACATGTAAAAGTTAATGGCACAGAAAGGACTACCCTGACCACTTTATCTAAATTAGGTACTCCCATCCTATTTATTCTGTATCATCATATCCTGCATGTTTTCTTTTCTTTTCTTTTTTTTTTTTTTGAGACAGAGTCTCGCTGTCGCCCAGGCTGGAGTGCAGTGGCCGGATCTCAGCTCACTGCAAGCTCCGCCTCCTGGGTTTACACCATTCTCCTGCCTCAGCCTCCCGAGTAGCTGGGACTACAGGCACCCGCCACCTCGCCCGGCTAGTTTTTTGTATTTTTTAGTAGAGACGGGGTTTCACCGTGTTAGCCAGGATGGTCTCGATCTCCTGACCTCGTGATCCGCCCGTCTCGGCCTCCCAAAGTGCTGGGATTACAGGCTTGAGCCACCGCGCCCGGCATCCTGCATATTTTCTTTGTAATATTTTCACAATTTATACATTTGCTTGTGTATGTATAATCTCAGTAGAGTCTAAGTGCCATGGTGACAGGGGCCATGTCTATATTAATCACTATGCTATGCCTAGTGCCCGACACAATGTTTGACACATCACAGGTGTTCAGTGGCCTTTCGTTAGGCCTTCAGTGAATGGAGATGGAAAGAATATTATAAACTGGCTTTGTTAGTTCGTTCTTGCATTGCTATAAAAAAATACCTGAGACTGGGTAATTTATAAAGAAAAGAGGTTTAATTGGTTCACGTTTCCACAGGCTGTGTAGGAAACATGGCAGCATCTGCTTCTGGGGAGGCCCCAGGGAGCTTTTACTCATGACAGAAGGCAAAGTGGGAATAGGCATCTTACATGGCAGGAGCAGGACCGAAAGAGAGGGGTGAGGTGCTACACACTTTTTTTTTTTCTTTTGAGATGGAGTTTTACTCTTGTTGCCCAGGCCGGAGTGGAATGGTGTGATCTCGGCTCACCGCAACCTCTGCCTCCTGGATTCAAGCGATTCTCCCCCCTCAGCCTCCGGGTAGCTAGGATTATAGGCATGCTCCACCATGACTGGCTAATTTTGTATTTTTAGTAGAGATGAGGTTTCTCCATGTTGGTCAGGTTGGTCTCGAACTCCCGACCTCAAGTGATCCACCCACCTAGGCCTCCCAAAGTCCTGGGATTACAGGCGTGAACCACTGCGCCTGGCCCATGCTTTTAAACAACTAGATCTCATGAGAACTCATTGACTATGGCGACACAGTACCAAGGGGAAAATATGCCCCCATGATGTAGTTGCCTCCCACCAGGCCCCATCTCCAACACTGGGAATTACCGTTCTACATGAAATTTGGGCAGGGACACAGATTCAAACCATATCACTAAGTGAGCATTGTCAGCAAAGGCAAAGAAGTGAGAAAGTACTGGACATTCAGTTTAGCTAGACCATAGGTCACTTAAGGAGACTACTGGGCAAACAGGCTTCAGTGATACCATTCACCTGGTGCATCTCAGCATTTTTTGAATACCTATAGCTGCCAGGCAATACTTGGGGCATTGGGGGTACAAATATAAATGAGACATATGACCCTTGCCTTTGAACAGCTCACCATATAAGTGGGTTAGAGTGTAGGCTTATATTCTGGTTCAGCCATTTACTAGGCTTATATTCTGGTTCAGCCATTTACTACATTTGATACTGTGCACAATTTTTTGTGCCTCAGTTTGCTTATCTGTTAAATGATAATAATTACCACTAACTCAAATTAGTGTTGTGAATATTAAGTGTGAATTCCTTTAAAACTTTTGGGGCATTCTTGATGAATAGCAAGGGCTGAATACAAGCTAGTTATTAGTAACAATAGTAGTTCTACTACTACTATCAGTAAAAGTGAAGAAGACAGTAAGCAGACCATTGTGAAACAGAATGGAAAGTGCAGTAATAGAGGATTACTTGGCATGAGGAGTCCCTTTTTCCAAGCCAGAAACCTGAAGGACATCCTTAACTTCTCCCTCACCATTCCACATCCAAATCAGTCATTCATTCATTCATAGTAAATCCATCTCCCAAATACTTTTTGCAACTTTCCTCTGCTTTCTCACTGATTGAGTTCAATCCTTTATTGTCTTTTGCATAGACTCTTGGCTATAGCTTCAAGCCTCAATAGTTTCCCTGCCTGTTTATTAGCTTTTTTCCCTAATCCATACTCCATACTGTCTACAAGTCATAGTAAGACAAAAATACATTGTTATTATTAATTCTTTGAGAATAAAGTCATGTTCTTATTTGGCCCTAGTGTTTAGCATAATCCCTGGAAGATAAAATACACAGAAAAGGCATAGAAAGGAAAGAAGGGAGGCAAGACAGAGAAGGAAGGAATGAGTGGCAGGGAGATAATTTAGATTTGATGCCTCCCAAATTCCACGAAACTAAAGGTTTTGAGTAGGGGAATAACAGGGGTAGCACTGTGCTTTAGAGTATTCTCTGGCAGCAATATAGGATGGACTCTAAGGATCAAAGGACGTAGTTAGGAAAGTACAATTAGAAGACTGTTGAATAAATAGACTGAGATGAGGGCTTTTGAGACTTGGCAGTGGGAGTGGTGGTAAACTTAAATGGGGAGAGTGAAGGAGAGAAAGGAAGTAAAGATGAACTTTGAAACCCAAGGATTCTCTGATGCCACTAACAAAGATGAGGAATATAAGAGAAAAAGTAGCTTTGAAGAATTAAGGAAAATTATATTACAATGTGGATGTGTTGAAATCAGATCATTTCATTTATATCCCCCTCACTGCCTGAAACAATATTTTAATTGCTCAGCAAATAGTCATTGAATGCACTTACTGAGGATTTTCATTTCTACGCATAGAACTAGTAGGTCTTGCCTTGGCAGTTATAGAGACTCTGTGTGAAAAAGCACCTCTAGCAGCACCCTCCAAAAGGAGAGAAGAGCCAGCAACTCCTCTTTGGAAATCAAATGAGAAATTTTATGGAAGAAATTTAACTCAAGTAGTACAGATGAAAACATAACCAATACACAGAGTACTACATAAGTATATAAATGAATTACTGCACCAGTGAACTGCTGCCATCACTGTTTACAGTACTGGATTCCACACTGATTCTATTATCTTGAACACAGTTGTTGACATATATTTTTATTAAATTATTGCTTTAGGATTTTTTAAAGTCTGAAGTATTATCATGGATCTGTTTTCTTGATATTTGATTTGATCTTTCAAGAATATGATTGTATTTATAGTATAAACCTCTGTTATGAATTAGAAAAGATCCTAGGTTTGTTAGTAGGAGACCTGGGACATCTTTCTTACTGTATTATGTAATGATGTGACACTTGCCCTGGTGAGCATTGTTTCCCAGTATGAAAGATGAAGGGTCTGAACCAAAACAGCGTGAGTGTCCTTCCAGTTTAAAAAAGCTTTGCTTTGCTCTCCTGATGGCTCATAGGCTGAATCATGTCCGCCCCTCAAATCAGGTGTACACCAATGTGTTTCTTTTTGCTAGCACTTGAGAAAGTTATTAAGTATTTTCTTTTTCCCTGGGTATCATGTTCTATTATTATTTTAGAAAAAAGTCATAACTAGTACTGAATATATGGTATATATGATATTAAAATGATAATTTTGCAACAGCTCAAAGTTAAAAGGTTAATGTTACTCACTTTGCTATGTGAGCTGTGATTACTACCATTAGCCACAGACACCAGTGCCTCTACTTTTTATGTACCTATTGTGATTTAATCAACGTAAATAAAGGTTTGTATAGTATTTTTGAAGTTAAAAAAAAAAAGAACTAGTAGGTCTTGCAACATCAAATATTTGAAGATGATTTTTTTTGAAACTAGCAGTGCAATTTGCAGACTCTATTTTATTGCTCTAGTTCTCATATTGTAAATCAATCACATGGTAGCAAATTTATTGCTAGCAAATTTGTCTCTTAGTTCTTTACAGTTGACATTTGGAGTGGCCATCCACCATCCTACATGGACCAAAAATCCAAATTACCAACTCTGAGCACCAGATTCCCAAACTGTATTTCAGTATTGCAAGCCATCTGCTGTCCTGCTGTGACCTCAATTGGAATGTGTTTTAAAATAAACTCATCTTCTTTATAAAACTGTCTTCATGTTTGTCTTTTAGAATTTGTTTTCTCCCAGTCATTCCAGCTGAATAGCTGAACAAGCTTTGATGCCTTAGTCTCCCTGTCCCCTTATATTCAATTAGTTATTACAGTTCTTAAGGTTCTCTGTCCCTTTCTTTCCATTCCCACAATCACCCAGTTTAACATATAATCATTTTACACAAATACTTTCACAGTAATCTCTCTTAAATTCTTCTGTCAGCAAGGAAATTAATTTTCCTTAAATACAATTGTTTCCTGTCCTTCCCATGCTCAAAACTTGTCTGGAATGCTTTGCAAGATTATTTTGGTGATTTCATTTGTCAACAAACAAATCCATGGGAGCTTGTTGTGCATAAGTTGAAAATGTCAGAAACATTATCCCCTTAATTACTGCTTACTGAGTTTTAACCATAGTGTGCTATGTTAGAAGGCACACAATTAGAAAATACTTGACTTACTCAGCTATGTAATGATTAACTTGAAGACATGCCTTTAACTGTAATATATTATCAGTTTTCCTAATTTTTACAATCTTAAAACTACAAAAAGCTGTCTTTCTTTCAGAACAGGTGGGATTGTTCCTGCAGTAGCTCAACAGCTTCACAGAGACAATATTCAACGAATAGTACAAGAAGCTCTTTCTGCCAGTAGAATCTCACCAAGTGACCTCTCAGCAATTGCAACTACCATAAAACCAGGACTTGCTTTAAGCCTGGGAGTGGGCTTATCATTTAGCTTACAGCTGGTAGGACAGTTAAAAAAGCCATTCATTCCCATTCATCATATGGAGGCTCATGCACTTACTATTAGGTTGACCAATAAAGTAGAATTTCCTTTTTTAGTTCTTTTGATTTCTGGAGGTCACTGTCTGTTGGCATTAGTTCAAGGAGTTTCAGATTTTCTGCTTCTTGGAAAGTCTTTGGACATAGCACCAGGTGACATGCTTGACAAGGTAATTATTTAAGAATTAATTTCTCCATTCTTTTTTGTTACGTTGTCCATTTCAACTAAGTAGCAATCAATGTGCTACCACCATTCACCTAAATATTTCTGAATGATATCTTAATAAACTGAAAAAAATTTACAATGGTAAGAAAAAATACAAAGAGTAGTACACAGTTGTATAATTCTTAGCCTTTCCTAATAAAATGTTAAGAGGTTCATATCTGTACATAAAGGCTGAAATAGTTTGCAGATACAGTTATGTATTTTGTCAAATAATATATGTGAAACAATGTGCTTTGTAAACTAACATACTGCCAAAAAGGTAAAATAAGAGAATATATATAGATTAACATGACATTAAAGACGCAATGCGCAGAATTAAATCACACAATTGCTGACACCACAGACAGGTAGGGTTCTCCCCCCACCCTTTGTTTTAGAACACTACAGAGGCTACTGCCATATATATAAAAACACTGCTTTCCACAGTGAAATAATAGGAAGAAAATATAGGACAAGTTCTTATTATTGACATTCATCATTAAGCAGTCATTGTCAACTTCAAGCCTATTTTCCAACCCCAATAGAAGAGCAAACGTAGATGGGGCAGTGATTGGCTTCTTATTGTTCAGGTCATCATAAGGAGCAGAGTTGTCTGCTTACCTGAATATCAGCTGTAGTCTATATTTGCCAAAGTATAGCATGTTTTATTCCTTCAGGGGGGTTTTGTTTTGTTATTAATTTTCAATTCATTTCCTTTGCATCTTTTCGTTTCAAAGTATTTAATTTTATGACTCTAAAAAAATATAATTTTTTGATAGGTGGCAAGAAGACTTTCTTTAATAAAACATCCAGAGTGCTCCACCATGAGTGGCGGGAAAGCCATAGAACATTTGGCCAAACAAGGAAATAGATTTCATTTTGACATCAAACCTCCCTTGCATCGTGCTAAAACTGTGATTTTCTTTTACTGGACTTCAACAAGTTACTAATAAAAGAATAATGAAAAAGGAAAAAGAGGAAGGTATATTTCTAATTAGGAAAGTTGAACAGATAAATGTTCCTGGATTGTGCCTAAAAATGCCTGCTCATTTCTGCAGGTATTGAGGAGGGGCAAATCCTGTCTTCAGCTGCAGACATTGCTGCCACAGTACAGCACACAATGGCATGTCATATTGTGAAAAGAACACATCGGGCTATTCTGTTTTGTAAGCAGAGAGACTTGTTACCTCAAAATAATGCAGTACTGGTAAGTTTTATTTCATTTTAAAGTAATAGTTACACTTTGCAATATGTTACTTTTCTCCCAAGACCTTGACCTGGTGTTTAGGATGAACAGATCTTTATGCCCTATGCTAGCCCTGACAGTATGAAATTATGCAGGATAGGAAAGACTAACAGCCATTTCTTGTACTAGTTTGGCAGCTTCATGGGACATCTGTATAGCTTCTATGGCTCATAAGTCTAAGATCGCATCCTCTTGTTGGATTTAAAAGAGGGCTTACAATAAAGAAAGTAAATGCAGTAACTGCTATCACTATTTTTAGAAAAATAGATGGATTTCTTTCATCATTTGATGAAATTCCTTTGTTTGTTTTTTAATAAGCCAGTCAAATTTAGCAGTGGGAAGTGGTATACCAACTTTCGTGACACTGATGTTGATAAAGTTCTGATAATCCACTTTATTGTACCAGCTGAAATCCCTTTAATTGTGCTTAAAAGCCTTGAGACAAACATCCTGTTTAACTGTATCTTAAACTTTATTCATTTAAAAATTATAAACTAAAGTGGGAAAATGTTTAAATGTTGGTAATTCATAGATGAAATTTTACTTGGATATCAAAGAATAATTTTTTCAGAGTTATGTAGTAAAATGCACAAAATATTTAATAAAAAACTTCAGAGTCTAAAATGGTTCTATGATTGTGATTATATTAAATAAATATTTAGATGAAAGATTGGAAGAAAATATACAAAATGCTAATAATGTTTGTATGCTATTAGAATTGTTAGTAATTTTTTTCTTTCCAAATTTTTATTATGTAGATATATCATTTGCCCATTACCCATCTCAAAATGGGATAGTTTATTATTGTATAATGCTGATATTTTCCCCAGGTTTAATTAGCAGCTTGGTTCCTATCCATATATGATAGTTATTTTGGTTTTCTCAATTCCTTCAGGTTGCATCTGGTGGTGTTGCAAGTAACTTCTATGTCCGCAGAGCTCTGGAAATTTTAACAAATGCAACACAGTGCACTTTGTTGTGTCCTCCTCCCAGACTGTGCACTGATAATGGCATTATGATTGCATGGTAGGCCACAGGATATATGTGCTTCACTCATAACTATGTAAATATTAATTGCCATTTTATCATACTAAACCTTCTTCCTTCAGATCTTGGAGCTATTGATTTTATTTTAATGATTCTTATTTAGGAACGGTATTGAAAGACTACGTGCTGGCTTGGGCATTTTACATGACATAGAAGGCATCCGCTATGAACCAAAGTATGTGATATCATTCATGATCTTTATGCAAGTTACATTACTTAAGACAAAGCCTGGATTTTGCCTTTATATATGAGGTTTTCATGACATTCTGGTGGTACTTGAAGGAAAGTTACATAAATTTCTTACATGAACCTAGTTAAGGTTGATACCATATGAGAAATATTTTTGCTGTAGTTTCAAATTATAAAAATCTTGACAAGTTTAGGTGAGTTAGAAACAGGTCATGAATAAGAGTGATGAATTCCCTCCTTTGGAACTCAAATGTAAACTGTGTCCATGGCCTGGACTTTTGCAATGTCAGGAACATCTCAGAACCAGCAAGTATGCTGGGAAATTTAAGGAAAACATGCAGAAAGCATTCAGGTGTGAGAGTGGGCTGCGATTATGCTTTCACACCGGCAGCTGAGAATTGGCCAAAAGATAGCTGTTTCCTGCAAGCCTTATTTCCTCTCCCAAATCAAAGTTCCAGTGAATAGCACAGCTTTTTCTTTTACTTTTTTTTTTTTTTTTTTTAAAGAGTCTCACTGTGTCACCCAGGCTAGAATGCAGTGGTGCATTCTCGGCTTACTGCAACCTCTGCTTCCCACATTCAAGTGACTGTCATGCCTCAGCCTCCTGAGTAGCTGGGATTATAGGTTCACACAGCTGTGCCCAGCTAATTTTTTGTATTTTTAGTTTTTGGGTTTTGTCATGTTGGCCAGGCTGGTCTCAAACTCCAGGCCTCAAGTGATCCACCCACCTCAGCCTCCCAAAATGCTGGGATGACAGGTGTGAGCCACCATGCCTGGCTGGTTTTTCAAATTACTATCAAATTCTGTTATAAGTTAATTCTGGAATAGTAAAAGACAATTATTTTCATGATCTAACATAATTATATTTTAAACACTGTTTCATCTGATGTTTTAACTTGTCAGCATTGGCCAGGCACAGTGGCTCATGCCTGTAATCCCAGCACTTTGGGAGGCTGAGGCGGGCAGATCACCTGAGGTTAGGAATTCAAGACCAGCCTGGCCAACATGGTGAAACCCCATCTCTACTGAAAATACAAAAATTAGCCAGGTGTAGTGGCAGGCGCCTGTAATCGCAGCTACTCTGGAGGCTGAGGCAGGAGAATTGCTTGAATCCTTGAGGCGGAGGTTGCAGTAAGCTGAGGTCATGCCACTGCACTCCAGCCTGGGTGACAGAGCGAGACTCCATCTCAAAAAAAAAAAAAAAAAAAAACATAACTGTCAGCATTATATTCCGTAACTTGACAGTTGTGCTATACATGAATTACATGTATGCTGATCATGAATGAACTGAATTGAGTTAGTAGTACCGGAAGGCATCCCTTTGATACCTTGTCTCAGATAGAGTATATCCTCTGATTCAGTTGTGCCACCTTGTGGCAGTGTTGAGGCTGGAGATGATGGCTTTTTCCAGGTTGGGATTCAGTCAAAGCAAAGCCTTGTCTTGGACAACATGGTAGAAAAGCAGAAATCTGAAGCAAAATTAGTTACTGAGGAGGAACAGAAAAGACAGCAGAAACTAAGACCTCTTTGGCTAGTAATGGCAAAAGATGGTAGAAAAGGGGCAAGGCAGCTTTTGAAACTTCAGAGAAGAACCTATAGAAAGCTAGGACATTTCTAAAATGTGAATGGACACAGGTTTGACTTTAGCTGTATGGCAAAATGTTTTACCTTTTAGCTTTGTAGAGAATTATAAGACATTTTCATTATTTTTATATTTCATTTTATGTTTTTAACTTATTTACAGTATTTGAGAGCAGTAAAACTGTTTCTTTCAAGAACATCTCAAAATTTAGATTTCTTATTGAGACTAGCTTTCATTATCCTGACTTGAGGTCCCAGTATATTTGTAAGTATTTAAGAATCATCACCACATATGATGAATTAAACATTTGATATTTATATCATCATAATTCTAAGCAAATAGTCTGCAGAACTAGTGATGGATCATGAAGCAAATAAATAATATGATTTGTCTGCTTATGATGTAGATGTCCTCTTGGAGTAGACATATCAAAGGAAGTTGGAGAAGCTGCCATAAAAGTACCACAATTAAAAATTGAGATATGATTTCTGCTGTTCAAAAAAGTCCCTAAAGGTAGTGTTAATGTTAAAATTAAGTTTTTATTATTTTGTGTATCAAATTGTAGAAGATATATAATATTAATTATTCATCAAGAATTCTTATTTCTTTTTTATGTTTGATGTTTTACCTGCTCTTCTGAGATACTGTACTGTATTAAAGCCTTACAAGGGAACATAGCTATTTTTAATTATTAAAAACCAAAATAAAACATCTTTTGAGAAAGGAATGTATTGATGTTGGCAAGTAGAAAGAAAAACTTTGGAAGAAGCACAGTAATTTTGCTGAATTCTGGCCCTGTATCATACAGGCCTAGGACTTTCCCCCGCTTCCGCAAATCAGGATAGGAGGAGCTACTTTTTAACTCCTACTGAAACAAGAACCTGACTTTATAATGAGAGAGCAGTTTTATTTTTTTTTATCATTATTATTTTTTGGAGATAATCTCCCTCTGTCACCCAGGCTGGAGTGTAGTGGTGTGATCTCAGCTTACTGCATGCAACCTCTACTCTGGGTTCAAGTAATTCTCCTGCCTCAGTCTCCTGAGTAGCTGGGACTACAGGAGCCCACCACCACGCCTGGCTAATTTTTTGTATTTTCAGTAGAGAGAGGGTTTCACCATGTTGCCCAGGGTGGTCTTGAACTCCTGAGCTCAGGCAATCCGCCTGCCTCGGCCTCCCAAAGTGCTGGGATTACAAATGTGCATGAGAAAGCAATTTTAGATCAAAGTCATGTCAAAGCAGACATTTCCAAATCAAGACAAAAGCTGAGTTTCTCTAACATAATATGTTATTAATTTTAAGAGTTCATGATTAGGTATCCTCTCTGGAGTAAACAGGATGTCTATGCATTTTTAAAAATTCATATAATTTGAGGTTTTACAATTTTGACATGTAAGTAATCCCTCAATTACGTATTGTACGCTTTAGTTGTCCATATACTTTCACATCAGTTATTTGAGAAATTGTATATAATCAGATGGAAATAAATGAGGGAGTTTTTTTGGATAATTTTTTTTAATCCAAACTTTGTACTGCAAATATCGTAAGATTATCACTGTTTTTCTGCCTTGATTAAAGTAACTAAATGCACAATTCTTTGAATATAACCCTCTATATCTGGAGACCTTTCTCATGCATAATTTTTTATTTTTATTTTTCTAGACGGCATCTTGCTATGTTGCCTAGGCTGGACTAGAACTCCTAGGCTCATGTAATCCTCCAACTTCAGCCTCCAGGGCCTGAGTTTGTGTGAGAGAGAGAAGAGGATGCGCAAAAGAGCGGAGTGAGGGGAGGATTGCCCATTGGGAGTTATTTACCATGATATAAATGCGCGGAATATATGAATGGCGTGCTGACGAGTGATGGCGCGTGCAGCACACCAACCATGGGCATAAGTATACATATGCTAACAAACTCTGCACGTATGCACATGCTACCCTAGAACTACAAGTATAAATAAAAAAATAATTAAATAAATAAATAAAATAAAATGCAAACTGGAAAAAAAAAAAAAAAAAAAACTGTGAGTAATAAAAATAATCTGGTGGTGTTTTTTGAGACAGCAGTCTCACTCTGTTGTCCAGGCTGGAATGCAATGGCTCAATCTCGGCTCACTGCAATCTCCATCTGCCAGGTTCAAGCAATTCTCCTGCCTCAGCCTCCCGAGTAGCTGGGACTACAGGCAAGCACCACTATGCCCAGCTCATTTTTTGTATTTTTAGTAGAGATGGGGTTTCACCATGCCGGCCAGTCTGGTCTCGAACTCCTGACCACGTGATCCACCCACCTCAGCTTCCCAAAGTGCTGGGATTACAGGCGTGAGCCACCATGCCTGGCCAATAAAAATAATCTTTATGGGGGGATTTATAGGAGAAGTAGTATACATTTTAGGAGTGGTAGGATGGTCTGGCTAGGCCAAGATACTCAGGAAATATCTGGAATTGAATGCAAAGGAACTCTGATAACTGGAAAATAGTCCTAAAATACAATCTTGAGCCTACCTGAAACCAGTTTCAGAGCTCAAAAGTTGCTCTCTAAAGGCTTTTTAAAATATCTACAGAAGCTTAATATTTCCATTGTTGTGAATTCTTATCCTTAATGGTGCTGGATAACACAATTTATTACTTGAATATGTATCCCTTTCTAGTATAAAATAGACCATTTCCCTCCGCATTTCCTATATTTTTAGTCAATCCACCAGAAAGTTGTGACTCAGCACCATTAAGATAATTTAGAATTAAATATGAAGATTAAAGACGTCTCTTATTTTTCAGTGGTTAAGAACACAGGCTTTGCATGGTAGCTCATCTTAGTGCTTTGGGAGGCCAAGGGAGGAGGATCACTTGAGGCCAGGAATTTGGGACCAGCCTGGGCAACACAGCAGAGACCTCAGCCTCCTGAGTAGCTAGGGCTACAGGTCTGTACCACCACACTCAGCATAACAGAGACCAAGGACCTGTAGCCTTAACCACTCAGGAGGCTGAGGTGGGATGATTGCTTTGAACCCAGGAGTTATAGGCTACAGTGAGCTATGATTGCACTACTGCCCTCCAGCCTGAGTAACAGAGCAAGACCCTGTCTCAGACAGACAAATAAATAATCATTCATTCACCCACTCACTCACTCACTGACTTTGGACTCTGGCACATAGAAAGCCCTAAGTACATATCGGGGAAAATAGCTGCTAATTAATATATACTTTCAATGCTTACTGCAGCCCAGGTAGAGAATGGATTACAGCAAGACCCTCAGACTGTATGAAGGCAATTCAGCAAGTGGATGGAGAAAAGGGGAGCTTTAAAGTAAACAGTGAAGCCAGGTGCAGTGGCTCACACCTGTAATCCCAGCACTTCGGGAGGCCAAGGCAGGCAGATCACCTGACGTCAGGAGTTCGAGACCAGCCTGGCCAACATGGTGAAACCTCGTCTCTACTAAAAATACAAAAATTAGCCAGGCGTGGTGGCAGGTGCCTGTAATCCCAGCTACTCAAGAGGCTGAGGCAGAATTGCCTGAACCCAGGAGGCGGAGTGAGCTGAGATCTTGCCACTGCACTCCAGCCTGGGTGACAGAGCGAGACTCCATCTCAAAAAAATAAATAAATAAGTAAAATAAAGTACACAGTGAAGCCAGGTGTTTGTATCATATTTGTCTGCAGCTGTAAAATAGGAGAAGCAGACATTGCTGTTTGAACAAAGACATCATATGATTCTAAGCCACAAAGACTATTACCTTTTCCAGTTGCAAACCAAAGACACTCTATAAATAGAGAGAATGAGCAACACTGTTAGCTACAAAAGCCATACTTATGTACTTGATGGGCAATGATTTCGGATTTTATTTTAAATAAAACTTTTTTTCCCTTGTAAAATTTTATTTTCTTTTTTAATTTTCTTTTCTGCTTCATCCACTGACTCTCAGACTTTTTTTTTTTTTTTTTTTTTTAGAAAGGGTCTCACTCTTGGACCTCGGCTAGTAGCAAGAGATCTACAGTAGCAAGATCACAACTCACTGCAACCCTGACTTCCTGAACTCAAGCAATCCTCCTGCCTTAGCCTCTTGAATAGGGACTACAGGTGTGCATGTCCATGCCCAGCCAACTTTATTTCTATTTTTTGTAGAGACAGGCTCTTGCCATGTTGCCCGAGCTGGTCCTGAACTGCTGAGTTCAAGAGATCCTCCCACCTTGGCCTCCAGAAGTGCTGGGATTACAGGTGTGAGCCACCATGCCTAGCCAAAATATTTCTTAAGTATACATTTTGGGTCTTAGAAGACTTATACATTTGTAATATTTATTACTAAATATCTCACAGTATTATAATAAATGTTACCATGTGAGCTACTTTGAATCAGGCCTCTTGCACGGCAATTTAAAAATGTTAACTCTTGATATATACACTAGTTATACCACTCATGTCAGTCGATAAATTTTAAGGTTTAAGTGCAGGCCTTCTTTTACAGAAATCCTACTTATTATTTGAAACCATAACTCTGACCTGATATTAAATTCCCGTAGACATGCTAAGGAAAGTCTGCTTAGTATCGAGATCAAGAACTTCCATTCAAAAAGATTATTCAGTTACGTTATTTGCATATTACCACTATTAAAAATAAAAATTTTTAAAAGATGGCTCAGGAATCCTTTCATACTAAAATGTTTTATTAGCCTTCTGCAGGCTCTGGGTTGGCTTTCTGGACATGTTTCCCAAGTTGGTTCAAACACACTATTCTTGGTCTTGATACATTTGTGATATCTGATGTAATTGTAGATGAAAAAGAAAAAATATTATGGGAATCCTTGGTCTTTTTTGTTGCTTTGAAGAGTCCCATGAAGTTAGTTACAGGAGGTAATAAAGTCAAAGAATCTCTTGGTTGAATTTTAGGTTTTAATTTTCTTCGGTGATCCTTCCCTAAAAATTAGCCACAATTAAATGTCTCTCCTGAGAGCCCTAGGTATAGTCTCATTACTTCTAGTTCTATGTAGTTCTATTTTCTTTACATAACTAAAACATACTAAGAGAACAGATCAGTAGCTTGCTAGCTTGTTTTGTTAAGTTAGCACCAATAAAAGAACAAATACTACTTTAAACATCATTATGTAAAATAAAGAATATTTTAGCACCAAAAGAAAGTGTAAAAGGCATTATCTCAAAATGATGGACTTGACATTGAATGAAATTAATTTTACCAGAAACATGTTACCTTGTCCTTATTTTTTCTGTTACCACAAACCTGTGAAAACTTCATCAGATCATGACTGATAAACAGATTGTTGTTTAGAAACCATTGTTAAAGTGAAGAAAGAGTGAACTGATTTTATTCTTTTGTGTAAATTACTCTTACATTCAAGAAGCTATATAAAAAATGGATGCTCTTCTACCCATGATAGTCTATATATATTTCTATATCGCCTCCCCACATACCTAGCTTCCCTCATATACTTGCTGAATACATGAAATTGTTTCTTCTCCTTTTACTGTCTTTTTAAATTCTCTCCCTTTCTGTTGATGACTCTAGCAAACTGATCTTGACTTCTGAATGTTTCTATCCTTGATTTTCGTAATAGGACAACATATCAAGTAAGACTGATTTTGGTCCTACATGAAAAGGCACTAAGCATGTACGTGAAATTAATAAGTAATTTATATTCCCTATTACATATCTAATAGGAAGGGATAAATAATATGAGATCTGGACTTTGATCTCTGCAGATCTAATCCATTCAAGTGTCATGTACCAACTATGTACAAAACTATATAGAGTATCAATGGAAAAAATGTGGTCTCTGCCCCAAGAATTCAGATAGGTAAGTTGTATATAAAACAGCAATAGCAGGATCATAATTTAAGTCATATTTACAGGTCGTTTAAATAATGACTTATTTCTATGCATGTTTGAGAAAAGCAAAATAAGACAGGAGTCACTTTCAAGTGATACTGGTAGGGAAGGCCTTACAGAAAATGATTAACATGGACTTGTAATTAGGAAGATATTTTAGGCAGATATAATTACAAAAGAAAAGTATGCAGGTAAACTTTTTTTCGGGGGGTACCCTCTACATTTTTTTTTTTTTTTT
>NW_016804135.1:2309307-2313351 GCF_001698545.2 Rhinopithecus bieti | reverse complement strand
TGCCTCAGCCTCCCAAGTAGCTGGGATTACAGGCATGCACCACCATGCCTGGCTAATTTTTACTATTATTATTATTACTATTTTTAGTAGAGATGGGGTTTCACCATATTGGCTAGGCTGATCTTGAACTCCTGACCTCAAGTGATCTACCTGCCTTGGCCTCCCAAAGTGCTGGGATTACAGGCATGAGCCACTGTGCTCAGCCTACATTTTGAATTTTTAGAGATGGAATACAGAATTATAAAGTGTCTAGGCTAGAAGGTACTTCATAGATTTAAAAAAAAAAAAATCAATTACCTTTTTTAAAGATAGGAATTATGGATGGTCCTCCATTCTTCTCCAGACTAAAAGGAAAACATTTTTGTCATTATTAAAATAAATGAAGACATAATGCACCCAGAAAAAATATATGAAGAAATATATGAAGAGTTACAGTACCAGGCTTAATGCCTGATGGCCTAATTCATACATGTGCCTCCACTAACTCTGCATGTTACCTGTAAGTATTTTATATTCAGTCACTCATTTACTCACTTATTTACTCCAAACATTTGGAACATTAAATCTTCTTGAAGTGATCAGGGAAAGTGTTACAGAAGAAGAGACACTTCAGCTGTGTTTTGAA
Source organism: Rhinopithecus bieti (assembly GCF_001698545.2). Taxonomy (NCBI): domain Eukaryota; kingdom Metazoa; phylum Chordata; class Mammalia; order Primates; family Cercopithecidae; genus Rhinopithecus; species Rhinopithecus bieti. Next base: position 2,312,726 of record NW_016804135.1, on the reverse strand, counting down.
GAAGATAGGTCTGAGAAAGGGGTATATTTTTCTAATTTCCACAAAGTCATCACATGGGCTAGCCGTGGGAGTGACTATGTAAAATACTACTTACATTATTTAATTCCTCGAACCAATGAAAATTATTTAGAATTATCAATTACAACAGTTATAATTTAGGTTCCCTGGCTTATCATAAAATTAGGTCACCCAGTTTAGACTTTCAGCTTTTCAAAGAATTAAAGTGGCTCCAAAGGTATACTCATCATTCTCTGTACTTAAAATTGATGTAGAATCTATGTTTGTACATAGATCCTATTCGGATGCATTATTGGATCCTATTCTCTTCCATTTTCATAGAGTTAACGTATCTTGAGTAGTTCTATTTCCTATGTATGAATATCACTACTTGGAGAGAAGACTTATAATTCAGCTACATTTACAGAAGAGGAAATATACCCATAGTAAAGAGATTCTCCTCTCCTCCCCTTTTGGGGGGACTTAAGTTCGTGATGAAACCACAACATGAGTTGAAATCCTCTGAATAAATTCTTGGCAAACTTCACTGTAACTCTAATCACTAAGTCTAATTTAGCCCTGTTTCCACCCTGGGAATTTGGCCTAGCTTTGGATCTGGTCCAGAAGACCCATTTGATGCTAAGGTCGGGGTGGTGGTCTTGTCTTAGAACTCTCAAATGTATCCCTAGTCTGCTGAAAAATGACTTCTTGAATCAGATGTTGTGGTAACCAGTCTCCCCAAAACTTTCTAAAATGTGAATAATCTTGCCCGGAGAGGATCTCCAAGATCTAGGTGTATTCTTATCTGCACCCACAACTCTGGTGCTGAGTTGGAATTAAAACAGGTTTTGGCAATGGTCATTTAGAATGAAGTTTATCCTCTGCTATACGGGAGATATGTTCAAATCAAGAATAGTTCCTCTTGTTGGATCTTACTAAACCTCATTAAAGTCTCCTCTCAATGATTTCACTACTGCAACTTCTAACATAGGACCATACCTTAAGGAAGGAAGTCCCACCAGTGTTTGTTGCATTTGAAATTCCTTTAAAAATGCTGGGTTAATACTTGCATCTCTGCTGATATTATTTTTTATGCGAATGAACTGATTAGGTTTATTCCTGCATTCTTTTAATAGGATGCGGAAAGCATTTGCATTGTATGTTAAGTAGCCCAGAGCAGAGGAACAAGCTGCACGAACCTAAATGAAGAAACAATTCTTTCTTAACCAGTGGGCTTTGTTCTTAAAATATCTTAGTGTTCTAATTAGCTACTTCATAGGAAAGTCTCTGTAAGGGAGGGAACAAGTGTAAGCAAATATGTATGCAAACAAGTGGCAATGTATAGATGGAACCTTAACTGCCATATTTTTACAGAGTTGTTCTCAATCTTCACTGCATTTTAGAACCACCTGGAGTGTTTAAAAAAAAAAAGCCCACCAACTAAATCAGAATCCTTTCAGGGTAGAATCTGGGCGTGTGTGTGCGTGTGTGTGTGTGTGTGTGCCAGGTAATTCTAATGTGCCACCAAAGAAAGAATCTTTGAGTTTGAACTAAGGCAGTGGAGTGCAACCCTGACAATGCATTGGCATCACTCGTATATCTTTGACAATTATGCCTGGGTTCCATCCCTAGAAACTCTTACTTAATTATTTTGTTTACAGTTCTCAAAGGAGTAGGAGCAGACACTTTGGAGAATAGCTAAGTGGTACACATAGGAAAGCTGAACTCTTGGTAACAGAAATCTTAGAGAAAGCAACTCATTTATTTATTTATTACTTAAAAAAAAAATTTTTTTTTAAACATTCAGATGTTACAAAAGCAACTCACTTTTCCACTGGCATAAACAAAGAAAGAAGCACAAGTATCAGGCCACAGGACTCTAGAAAAAATAGTTCTTTGAAGAAAATACCCTCTGTCTATGACCCATAGGTTAGTCATATGATTAATTAAAGTATGCTCCTGGCCAGTTGTAGGGAATATGATAGTAACATAAAAAGTTTCATAGAATGAACATATTGGTCTTTATGTTGGCATCCGGTTGCTCTGTATGCTCATATGTCTTCTACATCTTGAACCCTGGACCTGTAGTTCAGCTGCTGGGAACTTGTTCGAAATGCAAATTCTAGGGCCCACCTCAAATGTGTTGGCTCAGAAACTTTAGGAATGGGGCCAAGCAATATAACAGGCCCTCCAAGTGATTCTGATATACCCTAAAGGTGCAGTAAAATTGCTTTAGACCTTAGTGGAAGAGAGTAGGAGAACACTCAGAGGCAAGCCACTGCTGTGACCAGCACGGCCTCTTTTCACACACCCTTACTTCTAACCCTGCTTGACATATAAGGAAAACTATCCTATGGATTCCATTTCCATTAATAACTTAAATCAGAGTCACCAGTTTTCGTTAGATACCTAGCAAAGACTTTAATTATAAATTTATTTGTCATCAACGTACTTATAGATTGACTCTTAATTCCAGGATTAAGATGACCTATTTTGTAGGGTTTTGTTTTTGTTTTCTAAATCAGAAACTAATTTGAAAAGGTAGTTCTTTTTAAATCTTTAATCACAGTTGTTTTATACTGCTTTTGTGATTAAAATCCTAGTTTTAAGTCTTAGGGTTAAAACAAATATATATTTTTATAGGAATTAAAATTGTGGATGGCAGATATGTATGACTAATTAGTATTAGAAAAGTCATGTAATTTTGAGTTAGTAACAAGAACTATATTACGTATATAACACAGTCATGTAATTTTGAGTTAGTAATAAGAACTATGTAACAGTTAATCAGTGGAAAAATTAGTCCACAGAAAGAGAGGTAAAATATATTTTTAGCATATTTAATTTTAGAATTAGTTTTTGCTTGTTTTTACCTCTTCTGTTCCTGAGTACAAATGATAGCAGAGCCGTTGGATTGTTCCTAATGTGGTAAATGCTTCTGGGATACCAGCTCTAGAATGAGCCAGGCTTGCTATTAAATTCCCTATAAATTAAACAAGAAAAATGCTTGTTATTTAACTGATATAAACTTATAATACTTTCATTAATTGCACATAGCACTGAAAAAGGTTTGTGTCACAAGACATCTCTGTCAATGAAGCAGCACTGAGAAAAAGCATGCATATGTAAATATAGAATAAACTCCCCAAAATTACAGTTTGGTTTTCTGTCATAAATAGTATAAGTTAAATAGGTTTATGTAAGGGTGGAAAAATTTCAAAATTAGAGGTTTCCCTTCTCCCATATCTTCAGAATATATTTTGTTTTGAAGTTTTTAGGGTTTTAAAAATAACTATGAACATAATGATTTAATTATCATAAGAAAATTTAGGCCCGGCGTGGTGGCTCACGCCTGTAATCCCAGCCCTTTGGGAGGCTGAGGTGGGCAGATCACGTGAGTTCGGGAGTTCGAGACCAGCCTG
>NW_016804135.1:2282977-2306012 GCF_001698545.2 Rhinopithecus bieti | reverse complement strand
AAAAAAAAAAAAAAATTAATATGTCCTTTTTGCAGTTGAAATGGCTTTGAGTTAAGCCTTATTAATACTTTAAAATCAAGCAATGTATTGCATATTGAGGTTTGAAATCACTGAAGTTTTTACCATAAAAAAGAAATGTTTTCAGATTTAAAATAATAAAGTGTCCCAATAATTAAATGTGCAGCTAGCAACTGAATATTTTATTTATATTTGTTTGAAGATAAAAATGTATTTTCATATTTGTGTGTGAAGTATGTGGATACTTGATTGAGATATGATGTGAGTTTTTGTTCTCCTTATATTTTTGTCTGGCCTCTATTATAAGCCAAGAAATTCCTTGTGTTTATTGCCTCAGAATGGGGAAAATTGGGTTGTATCTTCTAAAGCAAAAATTGTCTAAAGGTAAGCTCTATTTAAAGTTAAAAAGACCCTTTAAAGATGGGAAGTTAGAAATGGAAACACACCAAGGGAGCAGCTAAGAAAGAGAACTAAGGTTTATAGTTCTCAAAGGAGTAGGAGGAACTCTGAGTAGAGAATAGCTAAGTGGTATACATAGGAAAACTGAATTCTTGGTAACAGAAATCATAGTTTCCTAAAAACTTCTGTGCCTTTGGAGCCTCTTCTGGGAACCATGTCAACTTGACACCAAGCACATCAGCTATTTTACAGTATACCTGAAGCCTGAATATCAGGCTTTGCCTGAGATACCCTGGACATGCATATGACTGGTTGTGGAGTGCAGAGAAAGTCCATTAATTTCTAAGATTCATTTCTCCTCATCCTGGAGAAATTAATTTAATATTTGAAAGCTAATGTAATATGTCATTTATTTCCTATAAGAGTTTGTGGAGGCCAGGTGCGGTGGCTCATACCTGTAATCCCAGCACTTTGGGAGGCCGAGGCGGGCGGATCATGAGGTCAAGAGATCGAGACCATGAAACCCATCTCTACTACAAATACAAAAATTAGCTGGCCTTGGTGGTGCACGCCTGTAGTCCCAGCTACTCAGGAGGCTGAGGCAGGAGAATCGCTTGAATCTGGGAGGCGGAAGTTACAGTGAGCCAAGATTGCACCACTGCACTCCAGCCTGACAACAAAGCGAGACTCCGTCTCAAAAAAACAAAACATTGTGGAGTGTAAACCCACTACAGTTGTTTTTCAGAGTCACAGAATTACTATAACATTGAATTAATAATGTTATTTAGATTAAAACATATTTAATAACTTCTTTAAACTTTTTTTCTAGCTAGTTTCCATCAGAAAGTTTTCATTGCTTCATTTTTCCTTCCTTGCCATGCAAATAAACTTCATAAAAATAGAATTCTATGGCATCAAGTGAAGTTTCCTTTAGTGATCCATTTTAATTAAAAAACAAATACTTATTTGTTTATATTGTTAGTAGTCACTGCATATTACTCATTCTGACCCTGCCTTATGTTACTTTAAGAGTGGTATAACAAGTCAATTAAATATTACTGATCACCTATTAGTGACTTGTTGGGTTAGGTCTGCCGTAGACGCAGTTACACAATAGCATTAAATGTGTTGAGAACGCTATGGGACCATCTTGCTTTGCTTTATTGCACAGTGATGTAAAGAACTTCTTAGTATTAGCAAAATGTGCACAACTGGACAAAAGGAAACTAGACAGAGGTACATCTGTATAAATCTGCCACCACTATTATAAATCAGTTTTTGATTTTGCTGTTGGTAGTTCATAGTTGAATTCACACTTATATCCTGGAAAAAAAGTTAAAGGTTTGAAAAGTAATTAGGAAAGCAAAAGTCTGTGCTCAGAGTTACTCAGCTTCTATTTGGGGTACAGAGTAGACATCCATTGTTTCGTGTAGACTTGCTGTGGAGTTCCATGTAGATAAACATAAGTTCATTCTTTAAACTTGTGGCAGAGTATCAGGTGTATTATTTTATTATTATTCAGAGTACCATAAACTGTTTTTGGAAATAGTTTTATGTGGCTAAAATTAACTTCTAGTCATTTCTTACCTGTCAAGACAATAGTAGAAGTCTGAACTGAATACAGACTATCAACTAAAATAGTAACACCTCTTGCAGACAAAGTAATATGGTCCACATCTCTAATGACTTTAGCCAATACAACAATCTGAAAACAGAAAAGAAGCAGAGAATCTGTAGACATTTTCTACTCAGCTTCTCTAATTACACGTTTGTAATTTTTTATTTTTTTAATTCTTTTGATACTTCTTAGAAGGGTAAAGGGAGTGTTTAGAGGATTCAATAGAAGCAGCATGTGGTGGTGGGGAGAGTTAAGAGTATTTGTCCCTGTCTGGTCATAGCAGTGATCATAGGGGGTACTATTATTCTTCCTACAATGTTTGCAACTTTTGCACTCTTTCATATGGGTTCATAGAAAACACTTCTCTTAAAGGGCACAGGATAGAAAATGAAGAGAGAGAATAAAACTTCACAGATACATACAGTTGTTACTAGGTTGAAAGATCAGTGTGATCAACTAAAGATTTGCAGTTAGAAAACCTGTCTTGGATGCTAACATGTTTTCTACCTGTTTCCTTTTAATATGGGGTGATGAAAATAGTACTACCTAATTGTCAACCTTACAGGCTTGTTATAAATATCAGATGAGGTATAAAGGCATCAGTAAGTGTCTTGTAACTTGTAAAATTCTATATTAATGAAGAAATCCTCAAGATAATAGAGTTTTTATGAGGTAGAAGGGGCTTATGTGCAAAATACTAAATTTTACAAATAAACATTTTCTGGGTCTCCAAATCATTGTAATTTTCAAGTTTTCACAAAATGACATATTTATTAATTTGAGGTGTTAATTAATCTCAATTTTATACCTGAAATGCTGCCATTGCCTTCTCAGTTTCAACTGTTGATTCAAGAAAAGGTTCAAAAATAGATATGGTCATTATTCCACTTTCCAATATTAAGTATTGTTGAAAGCGATTATTGAAGGCAAAAAGTGTTAATGCATAGCCTGCTCTTAAGCAAATATCCTAAAAATAGGAGAAACATGCATTATAATGAACTTCATTTATCATGTTACTCAACATAATAGACTTTGAATTCTTGCTTATTAAAATATATTGCATTCTTATCACTGGGAGTAAAATATGCCATTACTAGGGAAAAGAGATAACAGAGTTACTCCAGAATGTTATAACTTTCAACATTTCAAAGTAGAGTTGATAAATCAAAACTTCCCTTGTATAGCATGTTATCTATTGCATTCCGTACATTGTTGGGTATTCCATATCATCTCTTAAATTCATTCGTAAAATTCCATTGTACTATATTTTAAGGAAGAATAGGAGAAAATAATGTATTCTGAAGAATCACATTTTAACATTCTGAGGCTAGGCAAATAGCAAAACCTAGTTTCTTCTGTAGAATTAGTCTGCTTGCCAGAGATATATAAGTATGGTAAACCTTCCAGAAAGATTCAAAAGATAAAATCTTATTACTAAATCTTATTTTAATATTAAAATAATTTAATATATTGTATTATTATGTTATTTGAACAATGTAGGACACANTATGCCATTACTAGGGAAAAGAGATAACAGAGTTACTCCAGAATGTTATAACTTTCAACATTTCAAAGTAGAGTTGATAAATCAAAACTTCCCTTGTATAGCATGTTATCTATTGCATTCCGTACATTGTTGGGTATTCCATATCATCTCTTAAATTCATTCGTAAAATTCCATTGTACTATATTTTAAGGAAGAATAGGAGAAAAATAATGTATTCTGAAGAATCACATTTTAACATTCTGAGGCTAGGCAAATAGCAAAACCTAGTTTCTTCTGTAGAATTAGTCTGCTTGCCAGAGATATATAAGTATGGTAAACCTTCCAGAAAGATTCAAAAGATAAAATCTTATTACTAAATCTTATTTTAATATTAAAATAATTTAATATATTGTATTATTATGTTATTTGAACAATGTAGGACACACAGAAAGAACTCATTAATCTTAGTGAATTTTCTTTTCTTTTTTTTTTTTTTTTTTTTTTTTTGAGACAAAGTCTCCCTCTGTCACCCAGGCTAGAGTGCAGTGGCGTGATCTTGGCTCACTGCAATTTCCACCTCCCAGGCTCAAGCAGTGCTCCCACTTCAGCCTTCCAGGTAGCTAAGACCAAAGGTGTGTGCCACCACACCTGGCTAATTTTCTATATTTTTTTATAGAGACAGGGTTTTGCTGTGTTGCCCAGTCTGGTATTGAACTCCTGAGCTCAAGGTGTCTGCTCGGCTTGGCCTCCCAAAGTGCTGGGATTACAGACATGAACCACCACACCCAGCCCTGAATTTTCTTCTGCCATTATTAATCATAATATTAAAATGCTGCATGTACACACTGAAATATTTATAGATAAAATTATATGATGCTTGAAATTTGCATCAAAAATAATTTAGTAGAAGTGAGTGGATGTATAGATGAAATAAGACTGGCCATGAGATGATGACTGCTGAAGCTAGGTGGGAACATTTAGGTTCATTATGCTACCCGGTCATTTTATATATATTTGAAATTTTCCATAATAAAAATCACATACACAAAAAACCCAGTCACCTAGCAATAGGCGAAAAGAAAAGTATTAGGTACAGTCAAAGGCTTGAGAAAGTAGGTCTCAGTCATAGTCAAAGGGTGGATTAACAGACAGCAGAACAGAACCTAGAGCCAAGTAGGAAAGAGTGGCAATGGGAAATGAACCAAAGGGGCATGCTTTGTGTATCAAGGTCAGATAGAGTGAAGTGAAATATGCTAAGACTTGACCAATTTCCATTTCTTTTCCATGTAGGGTTCACTCCTGCAGTATCACTGTGGAAGTCTACAATAAATAGTTTAGATTATAAAGTGGCTATTAATGTTTCAAAATGAATCCCATAGTTGCCAGCTAGTATAAGATACAGGACAAGAACCAAGTTGGCTATTCCCAGTTCAGAGGGCTAAAAATTAATCCTCGAGGAAAGACATATTTTTCCATACTTTTTTCTCCCAATGTCAACTGTCTTAAACTCTTTACATCATATATATTTTCATTTACCTATCTACCAGGGTGGTTATACCCACTGGTTACTTATTTTCACTTTATACCCACTGATTTATGAATGGGAAAAGAGTACCTATTAATTATGCTCACTAACATCTCTTCAAAAGTATATTCATAATTAGCCCACATATTTGAGTTAGTTAAAGAGATAGAATAATAGTAACTACATTAATGTGACTAATTTTATGTGGCTTGTGAAAATCAATCTCAATGGTCCATTTCATATATTATTCTAGTTTGGTAGCATGAAAATAGTTAAATTCTAATTTTAAAACAACACATAACCTATTGCATCTCCAGGTAGACAATATCAGTGTGGCTAGGAGTTACAAGAACCTGGGTTCCTGACTTAATTTTTATTACAGTCCCGTCATTATCCATAAGATAGCTATTCATTCAGTGACATATGTAGTTGCTGAACATCCCTCCCTCCCCTTTAACTTCTACAACACGTCTGTGTAATCTGAAGTCTCCCACTATAGGTTTAACGAAGGACCACAGTTGTTTAGTACTCTAAAGCCCTAAGAGCAGTAATTGCCTCGGCAGGATAGGTAGTTTGAGGCAAAATATAGTACAAGAAACCCTAGAGGACTTTTAACTTGCCTTGTGATGATTGTTAGAATTAAAAGCTTTAGCCAAGTCCAGATAAATCCTTTGGTTTATACTTAAACCTTCTAGTTCTCTAAGATTCCCTACCATGTGTAGAACTGATGCACAATAACGTATCTATTATAAGCCAAATGCAGGGTCCAGAGAGTGAAGCAAGTGGTAACAAACTGGGAGGGAAGGCAGAACACTTGAGAGTGGAATGTGTAATAAAAGGGAGAAGGGTGCACATGAGGAGTAAGGTAATGGGAGTAAAATCTAGAAGGAACAGAGCAGAGGGGCAAAAGGTGACTTAGAGAGTCAGTCATTCATTTAGTGTCCTCACCCTATTAGTTTCCATATATATATATTCTTTTTTTTTGAGACAGAGTCTAGCTCTGTTGCCCAGGCTGGACTGCAGTGGTGCAATCTCGGTTCACTGCAACCTCCACATCCTGGGTTCAAGTGATTCTCCTGCCTCAGCCGCCCAAGTAGCTGGGACTACAGGCATGTGCCACCACGCCTGGCTAATTTTTGTCTCTTTAGTAGAGATGGGATTTCACCACATTGGCAAGGCTGGTTTCGAACTCCTGATCTCAAGTGATCTGCCCACCTCGACCTCCCAAAGTATTTCCCATATTTTTATAGCAGCACTTCTCTTTTTGTGTACCACAACAGAGTAAAATTTTATAATAAAAAAAAAAAAAGACTTCATTCCCACCTACCTCCTGACCCTCCTTGATCCCTCTAAAATCTTACGGAACTGAGAGAAACATCGTTGGCAACTTTCTTCCTGGTTTTGAAATGCCCTGTAGAAAATAGCTCTCATTTCATTAGGGTAATGCTATTGAAAGTGTGGCCCGTGGACCACTGACAGTCCACAAAATCATTAACAGTGGGATTACAAAACTGAGAATAAACATTGAAAAGAAACAAATCTTCTTTATAGTTGACTACCAACTAATAAATGCAGAAGGAAGAAGGGAATTTTTAAAATTGCCCTTAGGCAAATGTTACATTTATTATTGTTGCATCAATGGATGCTAAGATTGGTGAGCAAAAGTATGATGCAAAACAAAATATTTGCATAATCTCAAAGTGTCTCACCTTAAGATACTTATTAACTACAAAAGGAAAAACAGTGAGTGAAGAAATATGGCAGACCCCATTTTAACCAAGTAATCAAAGTTAACATTACCCGTAAGATACATCAACATTATATACCTCATGGTATGATGTACTAGGAAGGTGAGTAAAGAAGACCACATCACTTCTGGGAAATTCTTGCCAAAAGGTGTAACTTCAATTTAATTAGGGGAAAACATCATGGTCAAATTGAGGGATATTCTATAAAATAACTGGCCTGGATTCATCAAAAATGTCAAAATCATGAAAAACAAAGAAGGGCTGAGTTTCACAAACTGGAGGCTAAAGAGACAAGACATTTAGATGCAATGTGAGACCCTGGATTAGATTCTGGAACAAAAAGTAGACACTGAAAAAAATAAAAATAATTTTTTAAATTAAAAAAATATAAAAACAAAACCAAAAAAAAGGACATTGCCGAGAAAACTGGCAACATTTAAATAAAGTCTGCAAATTAGTTAATAGTATTGTATCAATGTTAATGTTCTAGTTGACATCTGGGAAAACTAAATGAAGGATATACCAGAATACTGGTTTTACAAATTTTTGGAAAGTCTAAGATTATTTCAAAATTTTTAAGTTAAAAAAATTATCCTTCCATAATAGATTGCTGGGAAAAAGCTATTTCTTCATCACAAATAGTTTGGGAAGCACCACTTTAGCGTATTGGATAAGTGAATGACTGAGGGCTGAAAGGGCATAAAATTATTTTACGGATTTGATTTGAGACATAAGAGATTTGTTTTTTGACTCATCACCAAACATTAAAATTACTGCATTTCAATGATGAAATGGGATGACTCAGAAAGATATGGAGCTGTATTATTACATCATTACAAACTAATGACCTACAAAGAGATCTTTTTACATGTCTTTTCTTAAATAATACATTGAATATTGTCATGAAGAAGACTTGATGATAATTTGAGGATGTGGTATAAAAACAATTTTTTTCAAAATGAGCCTCAATATTTTGTAAAGGTATTACCTTTTCTGTTGAGTGAAGAAGATAAAGGACATCAGCATACTCAAATCCTTCATTTTCGTGTAAGTCTTTCTGTAACACATCATTCCCTAGGACAATGCATGCCAAGGAAAATGCCACTTCAACCTAAACATGTGGTTTTCAAAAATTACTTTTCAATTATGCTTTATGAAATTACACATTTCATTGTGCAGGCATTTATATAGAATACATTGTGGAAAGACACTATAAAATCTGCTAAAATATAATCCATTGATTCCAGTTCTTACTAGTGAAAGAACTGCACTTACAACTCCCTCATAATTTTTAATAGCTGAGAAAATATCCTTTCTGTGTTCAGGGACCAACCACAGAGCTCCATTTGAGGGCACTGGAGAAGGGAACAAGGGCCAGCAGAGCATGTAAGGAGGTATTAGCCTAAGTGCATAGTTGTATCCCTTCCATATTTAAAAAAAATGTTCTTTTAATTTTTTGACGTGGATTAAAAAGCTATTTTGAACTGCTTGTTAACTACTGACCATTGAGTTGTAAGGCTTTAATGCAGTACCTTTTTTGTTTTTTTTTTGTTTGTTTGTTTTTTAGATGAAGTCTTTCTCTGTCGCCCAGGCTGCAGTACAATGGCATGATATCAGTTCACTGCAACTTCCACCTCCTGGGTTCAAGCAATTCTCCTGCCCCAGCCTCCCGAGTAGCTGGGATTACAGGCATGCACCACCATACCCAGCTAATCTTTTGTATCTTTAGTAGAGATAGGGCTTTACCATGTTGGCCAAGCTGGTCTCAAACTCCTGACTTCATGATCTACCCACCTCATGGCCTCCTAAAGTGCTGGGATTACAGGCGTGAGCCAAAGCACCCAGCCTGCAGCACTTACTAATTTAAACAAAGCTTGGGGGAGTAGTACTAAGGAATAGTACTACTATTTTTTCCTCCTCTAGTTCTGGAACCATTTAATGTACATTCTGAAGCCCATTAGGAAGATGAACCTTGCATATTATTGGGACTCAGTAGAGAAGTTTTTAAAGTGCTATACTGTGCATTTCTATGAAAAACATCATGAATTTGAAAAGTATGATTATTGAATTATTGTGAAATGTTTTGTCCATTATAGAATCTTTTGAGAAAAAGTATTGAAATGTGTTTATGTTCTATTTAAACAAGTTTCAAAACTCATTGAAAATATATACTGAAATATAGATGGATACATTTTTTATGATAACACACACATTTGTTAAAAGAATGCACCAGATGTGGTGGTTCATGCCTGTAATCCCATCACTTTGGAGGCCAAGGTGGAGGATCTCTTGAGCCCAGGAGTTCAAGAACAGCCTGGGCAAAATGGTGAAACTCCATCTCCAACAAAAATACAAAAAATTAACCAGGCACGGTGGCGCACTCCTTTAGTCACAGCTACTCAGGAGGCTGAGGTGAGAGGATCACTGTAGACTGGGAGGCAGAGGCTGCAGTGAGCCAAGATTGCACTACTGCACTCTAGCCTGACTGATAGTGAGAGACCTCATCTCAATTAAAAAAAAAATTAAATAAACAAAGATTAAAAAAATAAACAGCCTGGGTGCAGTGGCTCACACCTGTAATCCCATCACTTTGGAGGCCAAGGTGGAGGATCTCTTGAGCCCGGGAATTCGAGAACAGCCTGGGCAAAATGGTGAAACTTCATCTCCAACAAAAATTTAAAAAATTAACCAGGCATGGTGGTGTACTCCTTTAGTCACAGCTACTCAGGAGGCTGAGGTGGGAGGATCACTGCAGACTGGGGCTGCAGTGAGCCCAACGATTGCACTAACTGGGCACTCTAGCGCTGATTGTACAGGAGAGACCACCAGTCTCAATTCATAAATAAATAAAATAACATAAATAAATAAATAAATAAATAAAGATTAAGAAAAGAGACAGCCTGGGTGGTCGTGCGGCTCACAGCCTAGCAATCCCAGCGACTGTTGGAGCGCGAAGGCCCGGCAGATCACTTGAGGTCAGGAATCGTCAAGACGCAGCCTGGCCAACATGGGTGAAACCCATCTCTAGCAAAATAAGAATACAAAAATTAGCCAAGCGTTGTGGTGGCACACCTATAATCCCAGCTACCTCAGGAGACTGAGGCAGGAAGAGACTACTTGAACCTGGGAGGTTGCAGGAGCTGAGATGGTGCCAGCTGTACTACAGCCTGGGCAACCAGAGCGAGGATCTGTCTCAAAAAAAAAAAAAAAAAAAAGAAAGAAAAGGAAAAAGAAAAAAAGAAAGAAACCAGTGCTATTTACTGAGATATTTCTATGGTTATTTCTTTTCTTGCCCATCTCCAGTAGAACTGCATACCAAATTTTGAAAAAATAAAAAATTTTTTTTTGCTGTTAACAATTTCTTTGCTGGCATCTATAGACTGTGCCCAAAATTTCTAAAAAGCTCTGGGTAAAAGTATTTTGGAATAGAGTATAAATGTCATTTTATTAAAGGCATTTGGTAGAAGTAACACGGAAGACTGGAATGCTTCTTCAACAACAACTCACAATAATTCTTTGTAATGTCGCAGCCTTGGAGAAACTATTACCTCCAGGCCCAACAGCGAGGCTGCCTTTGGCAGAAAGGCAGCGGCTTGGTTTTGAGTGTAGTACTGGACAAGATTCACTAATATTTGGAAATATTCCCCATTATAGTCACACATTTCCATTAATCGCCCACCCAGTTTTAAGGCAACTGATGTCTGGGGAGGTAGAAAGAACTTTTGTGAATAAATAAATCAAATATCGAAGAAAAAACTTACTTGAGAGTAAAAACATAAGATTTTCTTGTCAATATTTGGAGAAACCCTATTTTACACAAAAATTTACTAGTATCGTTATGGTTTGAAGCAAAGCTTTTTGTTTAAAACTTCTAAGGATTTTGTTTATTTTTATTTTGGCTTATTCTCCCCAAGAAAAATAGGATTAGTTTAAAAGATTAAACATTTTAATGTTAAAAAAAAAAAAAAAAAAAAAAAACAAAAAATACTGAAACTTGAATAAAGACACAAAATTTTCTTTGAATAAAGACACAAAATTTTCTTAAAATTATATTTCTGTTAATGTTTACCATATCAGAAAACAATGTAAACCTTTATAAATACCTTAATGTTAGGAGAAGGGTGATTTCTTAGTAGTTGGATAAGTACTGGAAAGGCATTTTCATCTACAACAAACTGTTGACTGACAGGATTGCTTGTATGGGCTACACCTGTAAGGGTCCACACCAATGAGGTAATATTTTTTTCCATCTTATAAATGGTAAAGTCAAACATAGCTTGATATTTTTTGGTTGACAAAGTGTTCTAAGGTGATACAGTTAGTAAATTACAAAAGGGTATGCTATATTGACACTATTTTAATAGTCCTGAATTAATTTTTTAAAAGACAAAGTGAATAAACACGGAGAGCTTATTAGAATTGTGAATGGCTTCCTAAAAGTCACAAAACAAAGGAAATTAGAAATGTTATACTATCAAGGAATAATAATAGCTATCATTTATTGAAGAAATACTATGTGTGATGTACTTAAGTTCATAGTAATATTGTTTTCTATAAAAGTTTACTTCTACAAAATGACTAGAGTAAATCACCAAGTTAAAATTTCTAGGTTTCTTAAATTATACACGCTAACAAGATAATCTTACTATGTCTCTTTATAACATACTACTTTAAATTGCGGATCTAATCTCACCAGAGAAACTCAACTCTCTCTCTCTCTCTCTTTTTTTTCCCCCAATCCTTGCAATTTCCTGTTGAGAAACTCATTTCTTTCTAGTGAACATGGACAAAGAATTTTAATTCTGTTCTTTTGCCAATATTAAATGTCACAATAAATACACAGTGTGTTTATATAAATGGGTTAACTCTAAATAAATGGGTTAAATATAAGATTGAGCCTCTCAGTGAACAATGAAGAGAAGTCACCGACATATTGTATCTAGGGAAGTCTGAAGGAAAAAAGAACACCTTTGTCCTCACAAGCCCCCCCCACCCCCACCACACACACACATACACACAAACACACACACACACACAGAGCTGATGTGGACAGCTTTGAAATGAACTAATGAGAAGACATTTGATAATGTGTGTGTGTGTGTATATCAGGCAACCTTGCATATATATTATCATTTACTAGAACTTTAGAAATAACTATGTCAGAGTCTCTGGCCAAAAAAAGAAACATCTTCTCTGGCTGATTATCTTGGAATTGTGAAGGAGTTTCTGCAAGAAACTTTTGGCAAGCAAAGAGAAAATAATGTGAGAATCAATTCCTATTATTACTCATTCAGCTGGACTAATTTTGAGGAAATTCAGTGATCTAGAAATAAAGATTTTTCCTCTTGTTTGCAAGAAGCAGTCTACAGTCAGCATCCTGCATTCATCAAGGTCAGCAAGAACCCAACTTTTAACTTTTGGAGGGTCACAACTGACAGTTCCACATTTTCTCAGGAACCCCAAAATGTCGATTCCTTTGCAATGAATTCGATGTTATATAAACAAATGATCATTATAGAGACATTCAAGAATGTGCCCCAGCATTAGAAACTCTTCTATATCTTCAAAAACATATAGTTCTTGAGATTCAAAAGAACTATTTTTCTCTTAAACTTAAAAAAGAGATTGCTTTCAGTCAAAATAGCCAAGGCTTATTGTCCTAATTTTCCTCTCTAGCCATTGTTCAAGAGCAAGACTGATATAAAATTCTTAATTACACCACTTGTACTGACCAAGTTCTTACACAAATTTAAAAAGTTGTAATAGTCTTTGATACATTAAATACCATTTAGGGCTCAAACAGTGGGGATATAGAGGAAGAGAGATTAACTTCCATTTCTCTGCCCAACCTGTTCTTGTTCTTACAGATATTTAAGAAATTGAGAATAAGTATACAAACCAATACAAATGGATCCCACTGCTCTGATGACACTGAGAAGTGTGCCTTCAGCAATCGTACTAATTCTTAGTAAGCGAACCAATGGTGCAATTCCATTCCCTTCACATATTTGATTTTGATGCATCCTGCTGTCCTTACTTAGAGCTATGACAGCTTCACCTCCTGATAAAGAAAAGCAAGATACATGTATGATACTCCAGTGCCCTGTTCTACATTACGCAGAGGACACAGTGGTTCACACTTGTAATCCCAGCTACTTGGGAGGCTGAGGCAGGAGGATCACTTGAGCCCAGGGGTTTGAGGCTGCAGTGAGCTATAATTGTGCCACTGAGGCCGGGCGCGGTGGCTCAAGCCTGTAATCCCAGCACTTTGGGAGGCCGAGACGGGCAGATCACGAGGTCAGGAGATCGAGACCAGCCTGGCTAACACGGTGAAATCCCGTCTCTACTAAAAAAATACAAAAAAACTAGCCGGGCGAGGTGGCGGGCGCCTGTAATCCCAGCAACTCAGGAGGCTGAGGCAGGAGAATGGCGTAGACCCAGGAGGCGGAGCTTGCAGTGAGCTGAGATCCGGCCACTGCACTCCAGCCTGGGTGACAGAGTGAGACTCCATCTCAAAAAAAAAAAAAAAAAATATTATGCCACTGCACGCCAGGCTGTGCAACAGAGCAGGATCCTGTCTCTAAAAAATAAAAATAAAATAAGGAAAAATAACTTACCAACATACTGCATTTTAGCTGATGGTGACAAAAGCATATTAATTATAAAGCTGTATCCAATCTGTTCTGCCATGTATTTTTGTTGTTTTAGTGTTTGTCCTGCCAAGGCCCAAAGTGCAATGGCTCCTTGTTCCTTAACATCTATTTGAAATGCCTATTTTAAAAAATATTTCATTAATTCAGTGAATATTTATTGAACACTTTAGGGATGTGTATTTCATAAAATGTTTATTCTAGAATTGGTTTAGTTTTTCTATTCACTTAACAATTCAAAATAGAATACATCATCTAAGAAAATGACCAGGAATCATAAAATTCCTACCTTTAGGAGTTTTAAAAGATATTTAGTTAACGATTTTCCAGAAATGCTTTCTGTATAAGAGGGTTGTGACTTGCAAGTGATTCCACAGCCATTGCACCTTTCATTTGGACACTAATTTGTTTCCCTTTAAAAGAGCCACCAGAGGAGGAATCACTCCCTCCATAGCTATAGCATCCTGAATTTCCTTATTGTCACGCCCAACCTCAGCAATTGCAGCAGAAGATACAGCCTTCAACACATCTTTAAATGAATTTAAGAACAAGTTAAATAAACCTTATGAAAAATAAGAATATCAAAGTGCAGCATATCATTAGTTTCCCATATTATAAAATCAAATTTATAAAAAAGCTTAGAGAAAATAAAGAAAAGTAGAAATAAATAAAACTGGGTAGATTTACCATCTAAACACAATCAATCATTTGTCATAATCTCATGTACTATTTCTTATGAAGACAGATTTAGATAGTTATAGATGTATTTGATATAGTTGTGTTTTAAAACAATAACCTGCATTTTTACTTACAATTAAAACATTCCTTCCCCACCACCCTTTCTGAGACAAGGTTTGGCTCAATCACCCAGGCTGGAGTCCAGTGGTGTGTGTGATCTCAGCTCACTACAACCTCCGCCATCCTCCCACCTCAGCCTCCTGAGTAGCTGGGACTACAGGTGTGCACCACCATGCCCGGCTAACTTTTATGTTTTTTGTAGAGGAATTACTGGAATAACTCAGTACATCTCAGTAAACTGCTTATCAAAAATGATAACAGCATCTTAGCCTTCCATAATCAAGTGTTCAAAAGTATCAATGTTACTGTGTTTGAGTATGGGTGTTATCACTAAAAATAAACACATCAACTTTGCTCAAATTTGATAGATAAAAATGCTGCCTCAACTTGTTTTGTACTTTTGGTATTGGTGAGTCTAAACATGTTCCTATATTTTAACAAGTTGCGTTTTTTTAACATATAGAAAAGTTGTAAGAATAAGAGAATTCCTGTATACCTTTACCTGGATTTATAAATTTTTAATATATTGCCATATTGGTTTTTCTATCCATTTATCTATATAATCTGCTTTTCTAAATTTGAGAGTATGTTGCATGCATACATCATGGCCTTTTATCTCTTTAATATTCTAGTGTGTATTTACTAAAAACAAGCCTATCCTTTTATGTAACTACAAGGCAATTAGTAGATGCAATACTTTAATCATATTGTGTTGACCATCCTAGTAATGTCCTTTATCACATTTACTTTCTTCCAGTACAGGATCCACGACCAGGACCATGTATTGCACTTAATTATTTCTCTTTAGTGTTCTATTATCTGGAACCTTTTCTCAGGGGTTTTTTTTGGTCTTTTATGACATAGACATTTTTAATGAATATAGGTCATTTAGTTTAGAGAATTTTCCTCAATTTGGGTTTCTTTGATGTTTCCTCATGACTCAAGATATGCACCTCCATCGAGAATATTTTTAAAGTGACATTATGGCTTGGGTGCAGTGGTGCATGCCTGTAATCCCAGCTACACAGGAGGCTAAGGTGGGAGGACTGCTTGAATCCAGGGGTTCAAGATCAGCCCGGGCAGCATAGCAACCTCATTTCAAAAAAAAGTGACATTATGTTATAGGGATATCCTCTGTGGAGTTATATAATGTCCATCTATTCCTCGATGGTGATGTTAATTTTGATCATCCAGTTTCTCTACTATATAGTTGCTATTTTCCCTCTTGCAACTAATAAGGAGCAAAACACTTGTAAATATCAAAATTTGCCTCCAAGATTTAGCAACCATTTATAATTTTTGCCTGAACCAATCTTTACTATGCTGTTTGCAAAATACTAATTTTCTAAATCTACCACTCCTTCACATTTGTCAGCTGACATTCTGCTATAAGGAAGAGCCCTACCTTATTCTCTATTTATTTGTTTCCTTGTTTATCCAATTTTCATCAGGATGAGGGCACAGGTTCCTATTTTATTCAATGAGTTATAACCCATTAATTTAATTTAATTTAATTTATTTATTTTTGAGAAAAGGTCTCACTCTGTCACCCAGGCTAGAATTCAGTGACACGAACTCAGCTCACTGCAACCTCTGCCTCCCAGGCTCAAGCAATCCTCCTACCTCAGCCTCCCAAGTAGCTGGGAATACAGGCATGTGCCACCACGCCCAGCTGATTTTTGCATTTCTAGTAGAGATGAGGTTATGCCATGTTGCCCAGGCTGGTGTTGAACTCATGAGCTCAAGCTATCTGGCCGTCTTGGCCCCGCAAAGTGCTGGGATTATAGGCATGAGCCACGGTGCCTGGTGTATTTTCTTATTTATGTTGTTACTCAAATTGTCTAAGATTTGGCCAGTGGGAGCCCCTTCAGGTTGTCCTTGTGTCCTATAGATATGCCTCCTTTTTTTAAAAAAAAAAAAAAAAAAAAAAGGATTTATTACTTTTTTTTTTTTTTTTTTTGAGGCGAGTCTGGCTCTGTCGCCCGGACTGGAGTGCAGTGCCGGATCTCAGCTCACTGCAAGCTCTGCCTCCTGGTTTACGCCATTCTCCTGCCTCAGCCTCCCTAAGTAAGCTGGACTATTAGCGCCCGCCACCTCGCCTCGGCTAGTTTTTTTTTTTTGTATTTTTAGTAGAGACGGGTTTCTACCGTGTTCGCCATGATGGTCTCGATCTCCTGACCTCGTGGTCTGTCTTGGCCTCCCAAAGTGCTGGGATTACAGGCTTGAGCCACCGCGCCCGGCCAGGATTTTATTACTTTGTCACCATATGATGATGTTCCTGACTCGCCATATACCTTCTCTGCCCCTGCCCTGGAATCAACTATTTCTCCAAGAAGCTCTGGTTCCTTTTAATGAGGGATGATATTTAGAAACCAAGATTTGGGTGCTTGGTATGCTCACTGCTACTGGAATATCATTGCTTCTGGATCATATGTATATGTGTATGTGTATATGTATGTGTGTGTGTGTGTATAAATCCAAATATGTATACATATGTATGTATATGTGTATACACACACACTCATACATACACACATACATTTCCGATTCCAATCCAACCCCACAGGGTTCTTTATTGCTTTCCTACATTCTGCACATTTCTTTGCACAGTAAGAACCCAATAATATCAACACATTTATTCATTTCTTCAGTCCTACAGTACTTATCATGTGGGTTCAGAATTGTTCTACCCATATCACTATGACATACAAGCTCACTAAAAAGAACTCAAAATCTGTGTGTAGTTTGTTTTGTGTTTACCCTTAGAAAGAGGGTATATAATGTACTGGGTTTAAAATTATTTGTGTTCATTTTTTATTTTTAAATCTAGTTATATAATTTGTTTATTTCTTTCAGTTTTCATTTCCCCCAGCCTGTACATTTAATTTTTTTATTATGTAGAATATCAATATATTTCCAAAAGCAAAACTAGATAGAAAAGTGTTTGTGCATTCATGTAGCTACCAATATCCTTTAGATGCTCTATAATCCAGCATTTGTTTTTTCATATACTATCAAGGTTAATTATCTCTCTATTAAGGCCTTATTGTTCATACCAACTTCTACACCCACTTTATATCAATTTATGTCAAACACATTAACTATTTTTATTGTTATGAGTATTTTCTTCTGAAATAGAAACTGAAAAAGCATTCTGTATGCTTTTGTTACATATTTGAGTTTCTGTGGTGGTGTCATATAAACTTTTGTTATTAACACAGAACAGGAAAGTTGGGTGTCATATGAAATCAGAAGCATTGTAGGAATGAAAGCATGTATACATGAATACATGTATATAAGAATGTAAATATAAGCAGCTAAATGGGTGAAGGAAAGGCCTAAAACAAACCAAATTTAGCAAGGGTAGGCTTGCTCTGGACATAGAGACTCAGACTAAGGAGATGTTAACAAATCCATCTTTTCAAGAAACTATATGTAAATCTACTTTGGGACCATTTTAATACATGAAATCTTAGAGTAGCTCACATGGTAAAGAAGACACTGGAATTAATAATATGCCTTTTTGATCTCCTATACCTTAACAACCCAGCTAACATCCAAGAGGACTATTTGCTAAAGCACTAAAGTTATATAGGGGGGCTTACCTAAAAAGAAAAAAAAATTAAAATTTATTTTAAATTATCCTCATTGGAGTGAGGAGATAATGTAGATTATGGTGTAGGAAAAAATACTTTTATTTCAATAATGTATTTCATACCATAGTTTTCTTTCATGAATGAACTCATTTGTTATTTATTCAAATTGCTGCTACAATTTGTACTTTGTTACAGCATCTGGGATTAAGAAAAGGAAAACAGGAAGAGAAGATCTAGTCCCTATATTTAAATTTTAATTAGTTAGATAAAACACAAACAAAAAAAGAGATAAAGAATGACTATAAATGAGTAAAAATTATAGGTTTAAAATATACATAAAAGCTGACCCTCTTTAATGTTATTCTTTTTTCCTTTTTTTTTTTTGAGATGGGGTTTCACCTTGTTGCCCAGGCTGGAGAGCAGTGGTGCAATCTCAACTCACTGCAACCTCCGCCTCCCGAATTCAAGCAATTTTCCTGCCTCAGCCTCCTGAGTAGCTGGGATTACAGGCATGCACCACCATGCCCAGCTAATTTTTGTATTTTAGTAGAGATGGGGTTTCACCATGTTGGCCAGGCTGGTCTCGAACTCCTGACCTCAGTGATCTGCCTCAGCCTCCCAAAATGCTGGGCTCATAGGTGTGAGCCACCGCACCTGACCTCTAATGCTATTCTTAAAGGATAAAGTAAAGCATAGTAAGCAATGGAAGAACACTTGAACAGAGAGATCATAAGGAATTTGTTATGAAAGGAGAGGGCTTTCAAATGATGTCACCACGCGATAGAGGTTCTTAGAAGATGACGCTTAAATTTGAAGTTTTAAAGTAAAGGAAAGATCACTTCTACATTCCCCTTATTCTTAAATCTTAACTTACATTTAACCAATATATTTATTTTGTATTTATTCCTGGTTAACTGGAAGAGGAAGCCAAATGATATACTGAGCAGGAAGAAAAAGGGCAAGTTCTTCTCAATTTTCTCTTCCCCCAAATTTGGGGAAAACCATATATTTGGAGCTTACACTGTTACATCTGCTGACTGGAATGAGATTATTCTTACAGAACCCAGGAGACCATTTGCAGTAGCTGCAGAAACTGCCTCATGGCTTTTGATGTTCTTGGTACTGAGATGCACTTTAGGAACTGATAATTGGCCTAATACTTCCTGATAACCTTGAATTTTGACATCAAATATCTAACAAATCTGAAGCCCTTGTTGTCACTTGCAAAATAGCTACCCATGATCAATATGTGTACTATTCACCCAAGGTAGCATATACTCTCCTAGTCATATTGTATGTATTTTTAAAATCATCCATGCCAGTATTTCCATTGTAAACATGTCTAATTAAACTTTTTAAAAGAATATGCCTTTGACAGTAAATTATTTTTGTAAGCCCAGCAGTTTAAATTTAACTGTTTTCTGCTGGGCATGGTGGCTCACACCTGTAATCCCAGCACTTTGGGAGGCTGTGTCGGGCAGATCACAAGGTCAGGAGTTTGAGACCAGCCTGGCCAACTGGTGAAACCCTGTTTCTCCTAACAATACAAAAATTAGCCGGGCGTGGTGATGCATGCCTGTAATCCCAGCTACTCAGGAGGCTGGGACAGAAGAATTGCTTGAACCCGGGAGGCAGATGTTGCAGTGAGCTGAGATCACACCACTGCACTCCAGCCTGGGCAACAGAGCAAGACTCCATCTTGAGAAAAATAAAATAAAACAAAATAAAATAAAATAAAATAAAATAAAAATAAATAAACTTAACTGTTATCTACATAGTTTGGCAGTTAGGAAAAATAAATTTGTGTTTTAGATATTAAGGTTATATTACACATGTTTAGATCTATTCAAAGACAGATTCAAGACATCTATTCATATAGGACAAGTCAAATCCCATGTTTGCTTCACTTAATATATCTGGTCATTATAAAATAATACAGAGATAGAAGCTCACCTGAATCAGAACTCAGAAATCTGATAAGATACGGGAGGCCTTTATGTTCTCTGACAGCTCTTTGGTTGTTTTCATTTCCTATACATAATACCCGTATACAGTTCATTACATTTACTAGCACATTTTCTATGTTTAAGTTCAATAGATTTATCAGACTTGAGATTCCATTCTAAAAATAAACAAAAAAAATTACATTTGAATTAGTTTAAGATAAATGTAATCTTTATTTAGAAATACAAGTTGGCTGGACGTGGTGGCTCACACCTGTAATTCCAGCACTTTGGGAGGCCAAGGCAGGCGGATCACAAGGTCAAGAGATCAAGACCATCCTGGCCAACATGGTGAAACCCAGTCTCTACTAAAAATACAAAAATTAGCCGGGCGTGGTGGTGCATGCCTGTAGTTCCAGCTACTTGAGAGGCTGAGGCAGGAGAATCGCTTGAACCTGGGAGGTGGAGGTTGCAGTGAGCCAAGATTGTACTATTGCACCCTAGCCTGGTGACAGAGAAGACTGTCTCAAAAAAAAAAAGAAAGAAAGAAAAAGAAACACAAGTCTGTAATCTTTCTTGCTGTAAATAACTATTTAGGAGAGAATGAGTGCCACAAACAAATGTGTCTATTGGTAAGAAACATTATGTGACAGTTAATACAGCTATCTAAGTGAAGTAAATAAGATTGATTGAATATATTGCCCCATTAGGAAATATTTGCCATTGTAGACACTGCACTGGTAATTGGTAAACAGCAAGAAGCAATTGACATATACTAACTTAAGAAAATACTCCCTCATCTACCTCTGGACTGTACTCAAATGCCAACTTTTCAGTGGAGCATTTTTCATCAGGCACGCCCTCTCTCTCCCTCTTCCCTGCTGTATTCTTCCCTGAGAGTTTTGTCATTGAATAGCAACATGGGTTTCTATTTTTGTAACTTCTACATGAGGGAGTTATTGTCAGTCAAAAATAATGGTCTATGAAAAAAACTTACATATTTGGCAATAACATCCTTGTTTTCACATTGAGCAATATCATATAGAATGACAGCACAGCGAGACTGTACTTCAGGCTCATCACAAACCAGTAGGTTGATTAGAGATGGAATGCCTCCCGCTTCTACCAAAGCATGCACTGCTCTTTTGTGGGTTGAGATATTACTCAATAACCCAACAGTTTTGCACTGCAGTTTTATTTTGGAACTTTTTAATAGATTGATTAAGGCAGGAATGGTGCCTGTAATGAAAAGAGCAAAAAAATAAAAAAGCGTGAATTATTGGTAACCATTTTAGTCAATTTATCATGGCAATATTTAAATAATATTTATGGGCATTATAATATAAATAATTATGAAATAATTGTATAAAATATTTATAAAATTATCATTTGAAACTATATGAAGAAACCTTCCATCTTGTCTTTGGTATGGGCAGCTCTCATTGTTCATACATTTGATTTTCACAGAGAGTGATCATGCATTTTATATTAGTAACCTTAAGCCACCATTGAAACACTGAATTCTGGCTTAAGATTATTGATAAATAAATTCTTTGTGCTACAACATGGTACAGTTCAGTTTTGGTTATTGCATCAACTTTGTATGGCACTGCTTATGCAATTATTTGAGCATTTTATTATATTTTATCCTTATTTTATACCAGCATGTGAAAAACAAAAAGTGCTGAATCTAGTAAAATGCAACATTAGTCTCATTAATTACAATTGGCTCAAAGATAGAAATCATTGGGCATAGTGAAAATAGAAAATCTGGCTTCAGTTTGATGCCTGTTATACTTACATCAATTCAATGTTAAGCAGAAAGCACCTTATAAGACACACACAAAATGACAGAAAATATAATAGATATAATAAAGACTTTATTTATTTAGCTACCTGAAATTAAACATCCCTCGTCACTTCTTTAAGTCTATAGTTCACCTTTTGGATATAGAGCTTTTTGTACAGATTTTCAGGAACATATTAGGGGACTATCTATGATCAATCAAATTTTAATTTATTCATTTAATATTTATGAAGCATTTCACGTGCATTCAATAACCACATTACGGTAGTGGCTACCATATTGGACATTTTCAAATAGAACATTTTCTTTGTGTGTGTGTGTGTAGGTAGATAGATAGATAGATAGATAGATATATAGATAGATAGATAGATGGAGATATAGATAGACATAAAGACAAAGACAGGGTCTCACTATGTTGCCCAGACTGGTCTCAAACTCCTGGGCTCAAGCTATCCTCCTGCCTTGGCGTCCCAAAGTGCTGGGATTACAGGCACAAGCCACCATGCCCAGCCGAACATTTTCAACATTTCAGAAAGCTATTCTGGACAGTGCTATTCTCAAAACAATCCTATGGGGTAGAGCCATTTTATTTATTTTTTTATTATACTTTAAGTTCTAGGATACATGTGTACAACGTGCAGGCTTGTTACATAGGTACACATTTGCTATGTTTGTTTGCTGCACCCATTAACTCCTCATGTATGTTAGGTGTTTCCCCTAATGCTGTCCCTCCCCCTGACCCCCATCCCTCGACAGGCCCTGGTGTGTGATGTTTCCCACCCTGTGTCCAACTGTTCTCATTGTTCAGTTCCCACCTATGAGTGAGAACATGTGGTGTTTGGTTTCCTGTCCTTGTGATAGTTGCTCAGAATGATGGTTTCCAGTTTCATCCATGTCCCTGCAAAGGACATGAACTCATCCTTTTTTATGGCTGCATAGTATTCCATGGTGTATACATGCCACACTTTCTTAATCCAGTCTATCACTGATGGACATTTGGGTTGGTTCCAAGTTTTTGCTACTGTGTATAGTGCCACAATAAACCTATGTGTGCATGTGTCTTTATAGTAGCATGATTTATAATGCTTTGGGTATATACCCAGTAATGGAATTGCTGGGTCAAATGGTATTTCTAGTTCTAGATCCTTGAGGAAACGCCACACTGTCTTCCACAACGGTTGAACTAGTTTACACTTCAACCAATAGTGTAAAAGCATTACTATTACTCCACATCCTCTCCAGCATCTGTTGTTTCCTGACTTTTTAATGATTGCCATTCTAACAGATGTGAGATGGTATCTCATTGTGGTTTTGATTTGCATTTCTCTGATGACCAGTGATGATGAGCATTTTTTCATGTGTCTGTTGGCTGCACAAATATCTTCTTTGAGAAGTGTCTGTTCATATCCTTTGCCCACTTTTTGATGGGGTTGTTTTTTTTTTTTTT